>NC_079454.1:43177182-43197182 GCF_903798145.1 Danio aesculapii | reverse complement strand
GGCCATATTCTGAAATTTATGCATATATATATATATATGACACACATTTTATATATCCAAATATGAACTTGTATGTCATATGTAATTTGCATGTATCAGATATCTATGTGGGACACTTTTTAACCAAACCATAAACAACGTTGCATTAGATAATGGTTCAGTTAATCCCCCAAATGTTATGCTGCAGTCACACTAGAGTTTGAGCGATTGCTCCATATTTAAAATTTCTGTACAAAGAGGTCATGTTTTAATTTTCGATTGGTCTCACACACTTATGCAATGTGATTTCACAGATTAGAGTTCACCAAGCTTAAACTTTGTAATGCAGCAAAATGAAAAACTTATCGCACAAACTTGAGTTTCCGATCTGTCGCATTTGCATGCGTATGAATGGAAGTCTATTAAGTGAAAAGTGCAGTGTGACCGCAACATTCGCGCTTACCAGCTGACCGATTACATCTAGATGGATGTCTTTCCTACTGTTACCAGTTTGATTGACGCAGAATGGAGGTGATTAAGACGAAGGGGTTCGAGTGCGGTGAAGAACAGTTTTCTGCATTGCTTTTGAAAACACTGTCGGTTGGGTTTAGGGAAGTGGGTGGACGGGTCAACCGGTGCTTAGAAACACTATTAGTTGGTCAGACAGTTGATCGGTCAGTCAGTTAATCGACAGCTGTCTCTAGTGAATTTACGCGAGAACAGCAGGTGTGAAGGGCACTAATGGCACAAATTTGAGATTTCAAAAAGCATACACAGCGGCCTCTGGTGGATTCGTGACAACAAAAACTGTAAAAAAAACATACCTCCTGGGACGTATTTTGCACTCTCCAGAAATGTGTATAGGGGTACGTTTTCAGAATGAGCCTGGGTTGCAAAAATCACTTTCATAAGGGGTTTAAACACAGTTGTGTGGCAACAGTGTGTGAATTTATCCAGCTTGTAAAGGTTTTAAAAATTTGTTTTAATTTATTATTATTATTTTTTTTATAATCACAGTTGATTAAAACAGTCTGCAGAAACACTATGATTGACATTCTCCCTTTGTACGGGTCATCAGGGGGAAAAGCCCTGTCCATTAATGGCGATCTCTCCCTCATTAGCATAGACGGCCCTGGGTGAGAAGCAGCCATACACCATTAGAGTTTAATTCTGCCGCTATGCTGACACACAGGCGTTTATACCTCCGCCCTCATTTTAAAGCCAAATCTCATTTGAATTTGAAGCGATAGTCTTCAAAGTGGCACAATTAGGATCAAAGCCTAAAAGGGGGCTAAAAACATTATTTGTGTGTTATTTTTAGCTGAAACATCACATACACACTCTTAGAGCCATCAGAACCTTATTTTAGATCTTGTAAAAGTGGGTATAATAGTTCCCTTTTAAATAATGCTTCATCATTCAATCTCAAAGGTATTTGATAAAGTTGTAAAGTCGCATCAAATATACTTAATAAGTATGTGACATAAGTTTAGTTTTTTCGTTCACAATGACGTGCAAATTGTTCAAATGAGACTCCAGTGCATCACTTTCCAGCTGTCTGTGACATTAACCTTTGTGGCCCAGATCCTGGAAAATCATTTTAATCGTGTGAGCGGCTGGTGATGTTGCCCCCGAGGTCTCGAAGGCTTGGTGGTTTAAGCTTGAGATTCTCAAGATTCCCCACAGCATAGCAGCGATGCTTTAGAGAGTTTCTGCAGCTTGTTATAGGAGATGCCTGAGATGCTTCTCCCAGTGTATATTTTCATTTACTCTGAGTGCTTGGCACACTCTCTTCATAAACACAAGCCTAGGTACACATAGACAGAATTGTTGCGTTACACTGCATGTGCTGAAAGAAGCTATTCATTAACATATCTCATTTACATAGCACAGAGGCCATATTTAGGGACTGTTAGAGCGACGACTGGATTGATGGTGGTTTTCTTGAGAAACCACAGCAAACAAAAGGTGTTTTAAAATCGGAGTGGCAAGATTTATAGAATTTTATTAAACCCTTAGACTCTAAAAAGTTTGTTTTTTCTTGTTCTCTCTGACAGGTAAGGTTTTAATCACTGTTCTATATTAAATTATGAAAACAGATTAAAAATCAGCTGAATATTTATTGAGGTATCTGAAATTTGAGGGCTGAAAGTGTAAGTATGCTAATGATTAAATAATAGATGAATGCAATGTGTTATAATAATCAACAGAAGGATTTATTAGAATTTAGAATGTTTCTACGGTCATTTTTAAATATCTGAAATAAACAAAAAATATATTGTGGTTGTTAAACTAATTTGATTTGATCCGTATTTGTTCTGGATTTCAACTTTACAACTTTATCGAACATCTTTGAGATTGAATGATGGAGCATTATTTCAAGGGGAACTATTATAGCCATTTTTACAAGATCTAAAATAAGGTTCTGATGTCCCTAGAGTATGTTTTAGCTAAAAATACCACACAAATAATGTTTTATAAATCTTTGAAACTGCCCCTTTAAGGCTTTGATCCTAATTGTGCCATTTTGGTAACTGTCGCTTTAAATTCAAATGAGATTGTGCTTTTAAAAAGAGGGTGGAGTAATCATTTTCTCAAGATTCAGTAAGATGAAGAGATTAAATCCAACTATAGGTATACGGTCAAGCCTGAAATGATTCATACTCCTAACAGATTCTGATTTAAAGTCTAATAATTTTGGGCTTGACTGTGTATATAGGATCTGACATTGGTGAGCTGACATTGAAAGTATGTCAATAATTATTAACTTATAGATAAATAAATTATATTACAATTGTTTTATAATTCTTAGAATTTGGTACGCAATTGCATTTATTTGATTTACGTTCAGTTTTGAAAATTAAACCAATAATTTCAGTGGGATTCAGTCTCTTTTTTAAATATTTGAAAGCTTAAATGAAATGAGAAAAATTCAGTGTGGAATCATTGTGGTGGGCTGACAGTGAAGTTATCTTGGTATTTTTTTATATTTAAATAAACCATTTACATCACTTGTTTTAATTACTGCAATGTATTATTAAATGTATAAAGTATGGCAAATTTCAGTGCTGAGAATTAAATCAGTAATTTCAATACAATTCGAGTATGTCTATAAATATTTCTGACACTCAAGAGAAAAATATATTACAGAACTGAAAATATGTCAAGAATTATTATTATATACATAACTGAATAATTTATTCAGAATATTTTATAATCATTCTTTTATTATATCCATGTCAAATTGATATTAGAATATTTTTTTTACGTAAAGGATCATGTAACACTGATGACTGGAGTGATGGTGCTGAAAATCTCTGCTCTGATGTTATTTGTCCCTTTATTAATAAGGGGTCGCCACAGCAGAATGAACCGCCAACTTATCCAGCATATGTTTTACGCAGTGGATGCCCTTCCAGCTGCAATCCATCACTGGAAACACCCATACACACACGTACACTACGGACAATTTAGCTTTTTCAATTCACCTGTACCGCATGTCTTTGTACTGTTGGGGGAACCGGAGCACCTGGAGGAAACCCACGTGAACACGGGGAGAACATGCAATCTCCACACAGAAATGCCAACTGAACCAGCTGAGGCTTGAACCAGTGACCTTCTTGCTGTGAGGCGACAGCGCTCTCCACTGCGCCACCCATTTTAAAATATACTAAATTAGATTGTTTTCAATTACAATTTTTCATAATATTATAACATTTTAGCCAATTAAATAAAACTTTGTGAGCATTAATTTCAAGAATACAAGCTAAAAACCTTTTACTTCCTCAAAATTTTGAATGTAATACACACAAACTACACTGTAAAAAAAAAGTTTATTTAACTTAAAATTAAGGCAACAAACTTCAAGACATTTGAGTTATCTTTTAACCCAAATACTTCACTTAACTCAATTTCAAGAGTATACACTGAGCTCATAAGATCCTCGAGCCCAGGGCTCCCCTTCCATTGCAGGACGAGAGGGGAGTTTGAGCTCAGGTAGATCTCGAAACTCCCCTGCTGTAGTAGCTAATGAACAGAAAGTGATTGCTCTTAAGAGATAACTACTTACTAGGAGCATGTCTATGGTGCCGATTTGGATTAGTCAATTAACTTAAGTTGCATGTTTTTGGACGGTGGGAGGACCCTGGGGAAACCCATGTGATCGCGTAGTACCAGTGACGTTCTTGCTGTGAGGCAACAGTGCTAACCACTGGGTCACCGTGGAAGGGGTGAAAGAGGGGATTCTTCAAAATGAAGATGGCTGTGATATGGAACCTATAGGGTATTTATAGTGGCTTAGGAATCATCTGATTGGTGAATCATGAATCGGCTAATGCATGACCAGCTGTGTTCAATCATAAGCATGTGATAAACTTCACTTAAGTTGAGTAAACTCAAAAATGTCCTGAAGTTTATTGCCTTTAAATGTTAAATGTTAAGTCAACTTTTTTACAGTGTAGTTTAGAACATCCTAATTGTACTAAAACACTGAAAAATTAGAGGAAGCTGTTTTTCTTTTTTTCCAGGTGACAATGGTCATATGCTCTCAATGGTCCCCACAGCAGTTGTTTTTTTGTTGTACACCCAAATTGTGCATCCCATACTCCCCATGTCTGTCATGCACCTTGTTTCCAAGTATGGCCACTATGAGGGAACTGTCACTGGGGGCCTTTGAGGGAAATTAATGACGACAGAGAAGGGCAAAAAAGACGGGACAGCTGCCTCTGTCAGCACCGGGGTCAGACTGCAGGCACTGGCCGGCTTTAGATGCTCCACTGTATGTACCTTACACTTGTTTTTCTGCTAATCTGATTTCGCTGTCATCAGCTGTCCCTCATCGGCCCAAAGGATTCTTCAGCATGGCCACATCTATAAAACACACAAACAACACAAAAGCACGGTTAATATGAGAAACTTACAATCTGAAGTTAGAAAATTAATCCTTCTATTAAGTAAGATGCATTTAATTGATTAAAAGTGACAGTAAACATTAACATATACTGATTTTAGATTTGAAATAAATTATTACTATTCATCCACGAATCATCCACAATAAGTCAAGACAACAAATAGTTTTTTGTTGCTATAATTTATTCAGAATCAGAAAGATATATATATCTGATATATTGCAGCCAGGTATGTTTACACATACGAGAAATTTGTTTTCATGACAGAGCATTACAGAGACAGGACAAAAAACAGATAATAAATATATTTAAGAATAGAAGTAGGGAATGTAAACATACAAATTGACACATGTATGTACATGTTTATTACTATATACAGCGTTATATGTGCAGCTGTTATGTGCAAACTGGCATGTAAAGTGTGTTGTAAATAAGTGTATATGTGTATAAAAGTGTATAGCAAGTATGTTTGTTTCACAATTACTATCATCAAATGTTCATGAGATGGATTGCCTGAGGAAGGAAACTATTTCTGTGTCGGGCTGTTCTGGTGCGCAGTGCTCTGTAGCGTCAACCAGAAGATAAAAATTTAAAGAGGCAGTGTGCTGGGTGTGAGGGGTCCAGAGGGATTTTGGCAGCCCTTCTGCTTGCTCTAGATAAGTACAGTTCTTGGAGAGTACGGAGGGTTGTACCAGTGATTCGCTCAGCAGTCCGAACTATTCAACATAGTCTACAGAGGTAGGATTTGGTAGCTGAGCTAAACCAGACAGTTATTTTGGTTTCAACTAAATTTGTGTCAGTTATACAAAGGTTAACCTAATATTTTAGTCCATTTGATTTGTAAGTTTAGATGACTAGAAAAGTTCATTTCATTTAATTTTCCTTCAGCTTTATCCCTATATTCATCAGGGGTTGCCACAGCGGAATGAACCGCCAACTTATCCAGCATATGTTTTACACAGAGGATGCTCTTCCAGCTGCAATCCAGTACACTCATTCACACACATACACTATGGCCAATTTAGCTTACCCAATTCATCTATAGCGCATGTCCTTGGACTGTGGGGGAAACCAGAGCACACAGAGGGAAAACTCATGCCAACATGGGGAGAACATGCAAACTCCACACAGAAATGCCAACTGGCCGAGTCGAGCCTCGAACCAGCAATCTACTTGCTGTGAGGTGACAGTGCTAACCACTGAACCACCGTGTCATCCCACTAGAACAGTGAATTTGATTCAACTAAAAAATTCAAGGCATATTCATTTACAGGCAAATTCAATTTACAGAGTATTAAGTGTGATTAGTTGAAAAAAAACTCTAAACTCATCGCCTTCAAATTATTAAGTAAATTAACTGTGTGTAATTTTAATGAACTTAACCATTCTAAGTTACAACAGAAATACTTACATTTTTAAAGTAAAATCAACTTGTCATTTCTAAGGCAATGGGTTTACTCACTTTTTAAAGTATACACTTTTCACATATAATTGGTTTACTTAAAAAATTGAGTAAACTTTTTGCCTTAAAAGCGACAAGCTGACTTAACACGTTACAACTTAGAAGCTGTCAGGATCAAAAAATATTCCAGAATATTTTAATGTTTCTGCAGCAAGGGAACAATACAAGACGTTCCATTCTGGTTGCTCAAAGGTCAGTCCTTCAATGCCAGTTTATATACAGGCGTACAAACAGATGATGATGCGTTGTCTTTAATTATTGGTCTAAACAGTTTGTTTTGTAGAATCCTATTGATCATATAATCAAATCATTAGCCCCTTTCACACAGTGACACTGGCAAATATCCAGAAAATTTCTGAAACGACTTTACCGGTAGACTCATAAAAGGCAAGGACGTTCCATAATTTTTCCGCAAAAGACATTCACACATCCCTTTCAAAATACTTGTAAATTCTGACATCATTAACCAGAGATGACCTCTAAACGGCTGCCCTTGTATTTGAGTCAGGCTTTTGTTGGTGGTTTCACTTTTATTTAAAGCTTTAGCATTCATGCAGCTGCTTTGTGAGACATCCAAAGGCAGAAGTGTAAACCGCAGGTAAATGTTTACACATTTGACTACATTACAAATTCTGTGGCTGGATAATATTGTGAACAACTTACATGAAAATATATAGAGGAACACTTTTGCATGTCGAGGTGTACATATGTGTGCTGGCGCTCACTGGCTCCTTCACGTGAACACGCGTCAAGCAACTGAAGCAGATCTTGAAGGTAAACAAACAGCGGTTTATCATTAGAATTTTATCAGCAATTGTTTTACACAGTTGGCATTAAGAAGGAACATAGAAATGTTATCTGATTAACATCTAGCAGCTAAATGTGTCTGAAAAAATATTCAAAGGCTTTTATTTTCATAAACAGCGCAGATGTGAATGTGTCTGAGCGTTCTGATTGACTAAAGTAGATGTCTCACATCAGCGAGTTCTGGACATGAACACATTCTTTCCGGCAATCTTCCTTCTACATTCACACAGCGCAGCATTCCGGCAAATTACCAGTAATGTTACAACTTCTCTTTCTGGCAATCTTCCTTCTGCATTCACACAGCGCAGCATTCCGGCAAATTAACAGTAATGTTACAACTTCTCTTTCCGGAAAATTGCCGGAACAAATTTATCGGTATTTTTGAAAAGAGCCTGTTCACACATGATCCCTTTCTGGAGAATTGCCGGTCATTTTCTGGAAAGGTCTGTATGTGTGAAAGGGGCTATTAACCATGGGTTTCTTTAAAAGTATACATTTATGAAAATAATATAAATAGAATATATGGAAATGAATCAAATTAATTGATGTAACAGAACTGTTAAGTTGACTTAATTTTTATAACTATACACATAGTTAGCTGACTTAATCATTTTAAGACAATGAGTGGTCTCACTTTTTCAAGTTAAGTCAACTAATTACTTTTTACAGTGTACACTCTTAAAAACAATGATGCATGAAAAAACTAAAAAAGTTTATTTACAGTGATGCTATAGACTTTTTTAGTTGACTATTTTTCTTTGAAGAACATTTACACAAAGTGTGAAGAACATTTCTACAATTAAAGAATCTCCTTACAATTTCAAGAACCTTTTATGGATGAAAAGATTTGGATGATTTCTAAAAGGTACTTCAGTACCTTCAGTTCCTCAGTGGTTAGCATTGTCGCCTCCCAGCAAGAAGGTCGCTGGTTCGAGTCTCGGCTGGCCCAGTTGGCATTTCTGTGTGGAGTTTGCATGTTCTCCCTGTGTTGGTATGGGTTTCCCCCGGGCTGCTCCGGTTTCCCGCTATAGGTGCGATACACTTTAAACATGCGCTATAGGTGAACTGAATAAACTAAATTTGCCATAGGGTATGAATGTGAATGAATGTGTACGGATGTTTCCCAGTGCTGGGTTGCAACTGGAAGGGCATCCACTGTGTAAAACTGGATAAGTTGGTGGTTCATTCCACTGTGGCGACCCCTGATGAATAAAGGGACTAAGCCGAAGGAAAATGAATGCATGAATGAATAATGCAAAACAAAAAAAAAGTAGTGCATGAGTGTGTGTGTGAACTGGGTTGTGTACTGGGTTGCAGCTGGAACGGCGTCCACTGCGTAAAATAGTTGGCATAGTATGCTGGAATATGAATAATTAGTATGAATAATATGCTGGAATAGTTGGCAGTTCATTCCGCTGTGGCGACCAGTGAAATAGAGCTGAAGGAGAATAAATGAATAAATATAATAATCATATTAGAATGACTCCTGATGGATCATGTGACAGCTGGAATGTAAAAACTATTTTAATTTAAAATATTCAAAAATGTGCTATTTCCAATTGGAATAATATTTCGCCGTTTTACAGAGAGATAAATGCAGGCCTTGATGAGCACAAGGGACTTCTTTCAAAATCATAAAATTATCTTACAACCCTAAATATTTACACGTTTTTTCTTTTCAATTTGAAAAATTCTAGAAACGTTGATGAAACATTTATTCATAATGTCACTGATGGACTCGTTAACCCAAAATGGCATAATCTATCAACATTTATTCACCCTTCTCTTATAACAAACCTATTTGAGTTTCTTTCTTCTGTTGAACACATGAAGAAGATATTTTGAAGAATTTTGTAAACCATTTCATCATATATTCTTTTATTCTTACTATAGATGTTAACTGTTACCATTTTCCAACAAGGTTTTGAAAAACTTTGTGTTTAAAAGAAAAAAAATCATAAAAGGTTTGGAACCACTTCAGTCAGTGTGAGCAAATGGTCAGTAAATTTTTATTTTTGGGTAAACTATCCATTTAAGAGGGCATTTAGATGACAAAATGTTCAGATAATAGCTGGAATTCAGATATCAGATTTTTTTTTACACAACAACGATTGAGGTTCAATTTGAAACTATGCTGTTGTATTGTAAAGCGGTGATGTCATGTGCATGTGTATTACATGTTTAAACTATAGTCATGTGCATCTACTATACTTGGTAGCCAAAACAACATTTATCAGGGGTCACCACGGCAGAGTGGACCGCCAACTATTCCAGCATATGTTTTACACAGCGTATGCCCGTCTAGCCGCAACCCAGTACTTGGAAACACCCATACACTCTCACATTCACACACACACACCCTCATACACTACGACCAATTTTGTTTACCCAATTCACTTACACTGCATGTGTTTGGACTGTGGGCGAAACCGGAGTATCCAGAGGAAACCCACACCAACACAAGGAGAACATGCAAACTCCACACAGAAATGTCAACTGACCCAGCTGGTACTCGAACCAGCAACCATCTTGCTGTGAGGCGACAGTGCTAACTACTAGGGATATGCCGATCAGTTTTTTTGCCCTCGAGTCCGAGTCATTTGATTTTGAATATCTACCGATTACAAAACCCGATCCGATACTTCTATAATACATAAAAAAAAAAATAAAGAAGAGCGAAGAAACAGATCCAGGATGGTCCTTATATGTTATTTAATTCACCTTATTTTAACATTCAATAACTCTGTAAACAAACAGAGCACTTCTGTGAGGTAGCTTGAACAGTCAAGTAATAAAAAACATCAATTCTTTACTTTACAATTCTTTGGACTTTAGTGCATCAGTAAAAAAACAAACAAATCTAATATAAAATCAAATAGCACCTCAACTTAACAGACAATCCCAAGGTTACGTATCTCACAGTTTGCTATGGCAATGTTGTCGTCTTTGACTTTATAATACCCCCAGACCGCAGACATGCTCACGCTTTTCACTTCAAGCTGCTTCCGAGTTCGACTCAGAATATAACCAATAGCGTCTCTGCAACAAAGTGATGTCATGCCGCATGCATTGCTCTTTCTCTGTGTCAAGAGGTCTAACGGTGTGCCACCGCACAACTATTCGTGTTAAAAAATAATGAGAAATATTATATATATATATATATATATATATAATTTCAGTGGACTGAAAATAAAATAGCTGAACTACTTGTAACTTTAGCGTCACATTTTTTAAATGCCATTTCAAGAAGAAAAATGCTGCAAAAGACATGAGACATTAGTGCAATTGTCAAACTCATGCATCTAGCAAATGTTGACATAAAAGAATATGCTATGAAAATAGTATAGAGGAATGGATAATGCATTCTGTACATAGACCGTATAAAAATATGAATGGCCTCCAGGTTTGTATAGTGAATCGATCACAAGTGGTCATTTGAGACACATTACATTTCCAACAAATATTAACATGCATCCAAAAAGTCTCTTGCAATCTTTTTTAGATTGACACTGTTCTCTTTTTTCAGTATGGAGAGTAATCGGAGTCAAAATCTTTGAAATATGTTAAATTTGACTGTTTAGGCAGCAGTTTTGAACAGCTTAGACTCAGAAATGCACAGTTTGACCATGGTAAATTTGATTGAATATGATATAAAATCTGATTTCTAATTTCTAAATTTCTAATCAGCCAATCACATGGCAGCAACTCAATGCATTTGGCATGTAGACATGGTCAAGACGATCTGCAGCAGTTCAAACCGAGTATCAGAATGGGGAAGAAAGGTGATTTAAAGGACTTTGAATGTAGCATGGTTGTTGGTGTCAGACGGGCTGGTCTGAGTATTTCAGAAACTGCTGATCTACTGGGATTTTCACGCACAACCATCTCTAGGGTTTACAGAGAATGGTCCAAAAAAGAGAAAATATCCAGTGAGCGGCAGCTCTGAGAGCACAAATGCCTTGTTGATGCCAGAGGTCAGAGGAGAATGGCCAGACTGGTTCCAGCTGATGGAAAGGCAACAGTCACTCAAATAACCACTCAACCGAGGTATGCAGACGAGCATCTCTGAACACACAACACATCCAACCTTGAGGTGGATGGGCTACAGCAGCAGAAGACCTCACCGGATGCCACTCCTGTCAGCTGAGAACAGGAAACTGAGACAACAATTCACACAGGCTCAACCAAAATTGGACAATAGAAGATTGGCAAAACGTTGCCTGGTCTGATGAGTCTCGATTTCTGCTGCGACATTCGGACGGTAAGGTCAGAATGTGGCATCAACAACATGAAAGCTTGGATCCATCTTGCTTTGTATAAACAATTTAGGCTGGTAGTGGTGGTGTAATGGTGTGGGGGATATTTTCTTGGCACATTTTGGGCCCATTAGTACCAATTGAGCATCGTGTCAACGCCACAGCCTCCCTGAGTATTGTTGCTGACCATGTCCATCCCTTTATGACCACAGTGTACCCATACTTTGATGGCTACTTCCAGAAGGATAATGTGCCAACTGGTTTCTCGAACATGACAATAAGTTGAGAACATGACAGTTACCAGATCTCAATCCAATAGAGCACCTTTGGGATGTGCTGAAACGTGAGATTCGCATCATGGATGTGCAGCCGACAAAACTGCTGCAACTGCGGGATGCTATCATGTCAATACAGACCAAACTCTCTGAGGATTATTTCGAGTACCTTGTTGAATCTATGCCATGAAGGATTAAGGCAGTTCTCAAGGCAAAAGGGGGTCCAAGCCGGTACTTGTAAGGTGTACCTAATAAAGTGACCGGCAAGTATATGCTAGTAATATATCCTTCATGAATAAACTGTATATCCTGTATATATAACTGTATATCCCAACATACAATCACATCACATATATTCTCTAATACAGTACATTCGTTGGCTGTTGGGCTTGTTGCCATAGTCAAATTGTGTAAATGATCAATTTTCTTGTTTTGGTAAAAGAATTTTGACCCTAGAATAATTTTGTGGGAATGCTCACAACAAGTACAATTGAGTAGCATTGATATGGAAGTCAAATCGGGGGCAAAAGTCTTTGAAGGAAACGCATGGAATTTGACCAAGGAAATGCAGCAATGCTGAAAATGTTTCTTAAGTACGCACAGACTACACAGCTTGTTGTATTGAGTAGGCAATTTTTTATGGAAGTGGATATAAAGTCTGATGTTTGCATATCCATGCTAATTACATTACGGCATCCATGAGTATTACGTGGCTCTCTGCAATTCTTAGTTCTGACTGGTTACCCATGTACTGTACATACATTCACATTCATATTCATAGGCTTGTCTGTAATGCAGCTGTTTTTGACGCCATCTTACACTCAAAAAAGTTACGCTTGCTGTATGTTCAAACTACTTCTTTAAAAAAGTTAAAACAACACAATTCTTGAGGTTTTTTTTGGACAGGGACAACTTAATTGTTTCATGTTTGAGCCAGTTAGATTTGAGCAAAATTATAAGTAAATTTAATGCCTTTATGTTGTCCCAACACAACTCGATTGTGTGAAACCCAGCATTTTTTTACAGTGTATGACTGAATTAAATAATTGGTTAGTTTTCTTTTCTGGCAGCTTTGTGTTTAAAGTTTAAATAATCAATTACATCTCAGAACAATGATTTGTGCCACAATCACCAGCGATCTAGCAATTGCAGAGCTCTGGAGAACTAAAAATCTGTCACGGAACGGGACTTTAAATCCCATCATGCACCTCACACAAACACACACCAGTTCCAGTTCTCTCCCTGATTGCACAGACACAGCTGGAAAAGAATCATAGACTGATTACATGGACTATATATTTACCTCTCTCTCACACACACATTGCTGAGTCTTGTTGTATGTTTACCTGTAACATTGTGAAGCGTTTTCTTTTTCTAGTCTTACTGTGCCTTTAGATCCTTGCCTTGTTTCTTTGTACATCCTGTTTGCTTCCTGCACCGACCTCTGCCTGTGACCACAACTACATTATTGGATTACCCTCATGATACCGTTTGTTCCTGTTTGACCAAGCTGTTAATAAACTGCATTTGGACCCTCACCCCCGTAGTCACCCGACTCCTAGTGTTACAATTTCTGTCAAATTTTTACATTTTGTGGCAAGAAGCCGTGTAACAAGTGGGATAAAGTACATGTTATCTTTAATCTGTGATAACCACCTGGATGTACTTTATCCCTTACATAAACATGATAATGTTTGTATCCCAATATAATGTTGCATAACATATGGAAATATAGTCTACAAAACATCATTTTTATTGGCTGTTGTAGTTGTTAACACTTTAACAGGGACAAACTGTGCATGTTGACATGATCTATTGTCACATAAAATAATAATAAAATATATTTTTGGCCAAGATAGCCTACCAAACATTTAAACAGCAAGCAATAAAGCAAGACAAAGATGTGTATCATAACTAAGATTTTAATTGTAATCTGTGTGATTTGGTACAACATTGAAGTTGAATTACCTTGTTGTGGTGTGCTTTGACAAAACATCCCATAACGATCATGTATGAGGTCAGGAGGCAAAGAATGGATGTGTTTTGAGGCTTTTTGAATGCATTCGCTTACAAGAACATCTACACTTTTGAAAGCAAGCCAATCAAATGCATTTTTGACTACCTCTGAAGGTGGTCGCCACCATTCAGACAAACACACATTTATTTATACTGTATAGTACAATCAATCAAGTAATGTGCATTCGAAAAATCTGACGTTCACACATCCTTGAACAGCAATTGTTCTGGTGCTTTTTTCATAAATTACCTCCTAAAAGCCGTGCTTCTCAGAGGCCAGAATCTTTAGGTTGTCAAAACCTTTTTTTGATTAAACGTAAAGCGATGATCTTTTACTAAAAGAAACATGATTTATTTTATTGCAGAAACATGTGGTCTCCCGCAGCCCCAATGGCCCCTTATAAATAAGCCACAGAAACAAAAACTTCAATAGAGGGTTCACAGACCAAGGACACATCTGCCCATGTGCTCTGCAGAGGCACAATCAAATCATCTTATATTGTGTTGCTTTGTCCACCGGGTGCCCTAATCGCCCCACCGGAGCTGAAAAACACAAAGCTAGTGCTTCGTTTGTCAGCTAACCCTTCTGATCCCAAACGCACATATGCATGTGCTAGTTGTCTCACCTGTGCGTTTCAATCAACAAACACTGATAATGTTTTAGGAGCCCATTCATGACTTCATAGTGCACAAAAAGGCTTGGCCCGAGGGTGTCCTCCACTACCCTGAACCCCTCGCTCAAACCCCCCCTGGCTCTCAGCTGTCTCCCAAATCACAGGACCCAATGATGATGGACGGCACATGACCGTGACACCGCACCCTAGCACTCCACTATCCTCGACCGTCGCACGCCTTTGTTGGAAGAGATTGTGTGTTGTTACAAGCGGGACACCCTAATTTTAACCGCTAATGGGCCCGGCCCTGCCTGGATCTGAGTCGCTGCCAGAAATAACCCACCCTGACAGTCATGGGTTTGACGAGGAGTCAGGACTGTAGCCAAAACACATTTGAGCCGGGTGGAATTTCTTGCCCCTGTGAAAATGAAGCACCAATATCTTTCTTCTCGATATTTGTTTGCCCCTTCGTGTTGCATTTGTCCATCTAGCATACATGATACAACGTACCCTATTTCATCATTTTCATGGATCAGTTTGAATAGGGATTAGTTTCCTGTACTGATATTATCGATCTTCATATTCTGAGATCATTTGATGTACATTATCTAGAAGATATTCCTATTAAACTTCAAAAGGAGGATAGATATCTATTCAAGATATTATTGGCAACCAGTAAAAAAAAAAAGCTATAACCCAGAAATGGTATAAAGAAGACCCACCAACTAAAGACGAATGGTTCAAAATAATAGCAGATGTTGAGGAAATAGACAATATGACACATGCACTTCGATTACAAACAGAGATCTTTGAAAAGAGAAGGAGTAAATGGCTGGCATTCTCCACAACGACAATATAATGATCCATAATTTAATATTTACGTAATTCTAGAGGCTATGCATCATTGAGAGAATATGTTTGGCAACCTTTTATTGTATTTTATACTGATCTATTTATTTATTTACTTCTTGACGAAGCTAATTTAATATTTTTATGTATGTATATATGAATACATGTATACATGTGTGGAATGGGGCAACGTTGTGGCGCAGTGGGTAGCACTCTCACCTCACAGCAAGAAGGTCACTGTTTTGAGCCTCGGCTGGGTCAGTTGGCATTACTGTGTGGAGTTTGTATGTTTTCCCCATGTTCGCGTGGGTTTCCTCTGGGTGCTCCGGTTTCCCCCACAGTCCAAAGACATGCGATACAGGTGAATTGGGTAAGCTAAATTGTCTGTAGCGTATGAGTGTGAATGTAGAAGTGTATGGGTGTTTTCCAACACAATGTGTGGAATGGATGTATTTGTGTATACACACATGTATGTTTATAGGTCTATATTTTTTCTTTTTTATTATTATTTTTTATTTGTTTGTTTTGTTCCCGGCGACACAGTGGCATAGTGGGTAGTCCTGTCGCCTCACAGCAAGAAGGTTATTGGTTTGAGACCCGGCTGGGTCAGTTGGCATTTCTGTGTAGAGTTTGCATGTTCTCCCCGTGTTGGTGTGGGTTTCCTCCGGGTGCTCAGGTTTCCCCCACAGTCCAAAGACATGTGCTATAGGTCAATTGGGTAAACTAAATTGGCCGTAGTGTGCGAGTGTGATTGTAGGAGTGTATGGGTGTTTCCCAGTATTGGGTTGCAGCTGGAAGGGCATCCGCTGTGTTAAACATGTGCTGGATAAGTTGGTGGCTCATTCCGCTGTGGCAACCCCTGATGAATAAGTCGAAAAGAAAATGAATAAATGAATTTTCCCATAGGATATACTTTTATAAAAAAAAATCAATAAAAAGTATTTTAAAAAGTTGACATTTTTTATTCATTGCTGTCGTTGTATAAACATAACCTTTAACTCAACACCTAAACGCATTTCAATTGGGATTGTATGGGTAGTTTTGGTAGATTAAGGGCTGATGTTAAAATGGCTTAAATTTTGGAAAAGAAAAAACTTAAGCATTTATTTGCTCATTCATTAATGTTCTTTTCAGCTCAGTCACTTTATTAATCAGGGGTCGCCACAGCAGAATGAACCGCCAACTTATCCAGCATATGTTTTACGCAGCGGATGTCCTTCCAGCCACAACCCATCACTGGGAAACACCTGTACACTCTTGCATGCACACACACATACACTAAGGCCAATTTAGCTTATTCAATTCACCTATAGCCCATGTCTTTGGACTTGTGGGGCAAACCAGAGCACCCAGAGGAAACCCACACCAACACAGGGAGAACATGCAAACTCCACACAGATATGTCAACTGATCCAGCCGGGGCTCGAATCAGTGACCTTCTTGCTGTGAGGGGATTGTGCTACCCACTGTGCCACCGTGATGCCCTTATTTGCTTATACTAATTTCAGGATGTGTAGAAATTATTTTGTTTTGTTAATGTAGTGCTGTTGTCAAACCGTAAATTGAATTCATATGTGTGAAAATGCAGCACCAATAATCTTTCTCCCTGATTTTCGCCTGTGTACACACAATATATAGACATTCAATTACAAATGCAAACTTTAGAAAACAGGTTTTTTCACAGAGTGGCATCTGCAAATAGTGGTCTAGCATGTATAATACAGCTTATTTAATCATTCCTGCAGATCAGTGTAAAGGGAGATCATTTTCATAGCACTGTTTCCTGTACACAAATCCTTTAAAAAATGGGAAAGTAAATTGCTGACGTAAAAATATACCCTAATTCAACAATGCATTTAAAATTGGGTTGTATAGGCAGTATGAGCAAAATAAGAATATATTAAATGGATAGTTCATCCAAAATTAATAATAACCTCACTATTTACTCTCCCTCGTGTGGTTTTAAAACTTTGTTCTGTTCTGAGCTGTTTTAAAAAAAGGATGAAAAACTCAAACAAAACAACAACAATATATATAAATAAAACATACAAGTGTCAAAGGTCACCGAATACAATCTTATTTACATTCGTATTTATCATTGATAAAATGTTGCTATATAAAATTTTGTTGAGGGTTACGTATCAAGGATCACCAGGCTCCAAATATATATAAAATAAAAGAACCACAAAATTAAAACAATCCATTTCTTCTCAACCATTTACCCCAGTATGCAGAAATTTTATAGGCTTGTTGTCACAAAGAAAATGTCAGAACTTCCATGTCATACACCTCTTTTACAATATCATACCATTCACCTACAGATGGAGGATCTTCCTTGAGCCATTTCTTTGTGATTGCCTTTTTACTGGTTGTTAGTAGCGTGTTAAAAAGATTTGCATAATTTTTTGGTATTTCTGAAGAGTAAATCCCCAGGTACATAGTTTTAAAGTTACATTCCAGATTCAATCCCATTATTGCATTTATCTATTTTTAAATTATTTAAATCTTGCCAATAGGTGTGTATGATATTACAATCCCAAAATATGTGGAAATGAGCAGCCAATACATTTCCACATTTTCTCCAGCATTCACCATTTTTTGATCTCTAGATTGAAAGTATTTTTTTAGGTGTTATAAAGAACCTGATTACATTTTTCCAAATAACATTTTCTTTCATCTTTTGAACAGAAACAAATATATTTTATGCTGGTTGCTGGCACCCAAGGACTTCCATAGTAGGAAAAAAAATTATGGAAGTCCTTGGGTACCATCAACCAGCATTCTTGAAAATATCTTCTTTTGAGTTCAACAGAAGAAAGAAACTACAATAGGTTTTGACCAAGTGAAGGGAGAGTGAATGATGACATATTTCATTTTTAGATGAACTATCCCTTTAAAATGGAGTAAATTTCTGAAGAAAAAAACGTATTACTTCGTAAACGTAATACATTCTGTATTGAAGGCATAAGCTATATCATGAAGTTAGGGCTTCATAATACTGTATGCAGAAATAATATGGGCTTTGCAATCATCAAAGCATAAAGGCTGTGACTGAATTTATACGTGTTGTGGGTTTGAAACACAGCACTGAGATCAACTGCATGTGTGCAGCTTATGACAATGAGTTTTCAGTGAACATCCATTTACATGCTGAAATAAAAGCTTCATGGTAATTTTTGCAATTTAACAAGTATAGACATAAATATTAAACATAAAAATTGAATTTTAATAAAAAAAACTAAATAAATATGGACTTACAATCAATTTATATGGACTGAATTTAAACAATGTAAGTTGATCACTAAATTTAATTTGTTTGTTCAAACTAAAGCCCATAGAAATTGTTTGCAACCACTTGCCCTAAAAAAAATGTAGTAAATCCAATCTGTAAATCCTTTTTCAGTGTGGAAAAAAATGTACATTTCAAATGCTAATTTGAATGTTAACTAGGCTAATGCTGTGCTTCTAAAGTAACACTAACTCAATCCTGTGTTTCACCAGCAATTCATTTCTACCTCTTAATACATCACCAAATATGCACTTCCAGTTCCATTAAAATGTGAACACACTTTCCCTCCACACACTAGCGGAGGTGCGGGGGATCACAGGACTGATCAAGACGCGAAGATGACGATCACTGACAGATGGAGATTCGGCTGCAGGGAATAAAGGGTTAAAGTTCATTTTCACAACAATACCACAGTATAGCCAACCATGTGCCGTGTTTGCTCCTGTCATTTTTCTAATGATTGATACAATAACCTACACTGCAACGCGGCATTCGCCAGCCTTTTGCTATTTAAGGAGCAGCAGAGACTATGGGACTTAATAAGTATCAATAAAATTGTTGCTTCGTTTTGTGTAGTTTGCTAAATATTTAATTGTGTGTTATAAGTTGTAATCACCCCACGGGGCTTGTAATCACATGTCTAGTATAGATCAGTGCTTGATCTGTATCTCTCAGGTTAAATCTGGCTGTTCCAAAACAATCTCACGGCAATTCGTAACTTTTTGATTTAGTGGCTAATTCGTACGATCTAATTCGATTTGCTCATCCGCCAATGATGGTTGGGTTTAGGGGTGGGGTTAGGTGCCACGCCTCCTTTTTAAAATCGTACAATTTCGTACGACTGAACTCGTATGAATTCGTACGAATTAGCCACTAAACTGTCAAAACGTAAAATACTTACGTTTTCTCGTGAGATCAGGCTGGGCTGTTCACATATTGCGTCTAAAACCATGTTAAATACGTGACGCGTGCTTCTTCCTTTACTGATTTAAATGCGCTTCTGAACTGGCGATCCTCTGCTGTTTGCCTTTACTATGGCCACCATCAGCTGTTCCCACACACACGCGGCACGGCCAATTTTCTATTTCAATTTTCAATAGTTTAACTTTTGCCACTGTGTGGAGTAATACTGAATGTGTGTCATTGTTATTACTTGAGGTTAGGGTTAAGAGTAGAGTAATATGCTGGTGTTTAACTGCATTGCTTTATTGCATTCCTGCATTGGGCTCTCGCATACTCTCTGGCTGTTTTTTCATAGCCGTGGTGGGCTATTCTTTCTGTCTCATGCTCAACGCAGTCGACCAATCGCGACAGACTGGGTCATTGGACCAATCAGCGCAGATTAGCTTCACGCTAAGGAGGGGTTTGGGAACAAATGAATCGCTGAACGATTCATATGGGAGTCGCTGGGATAATTAGGTAAAAATAAACACAGATTATAAGACAAAAAAGTGTTTTTTGACCTTGCACATATATCAGCATGTTGTTGGAGATCCCTAAAACTAAAATATGACCTTTTATAATGCAAAATAGGGGCTCTTTAATA
>NC_079454.1:43144682-43169682 GCF_903798145.1 Danio aesculapii | reverse complement strand
AGACACTCTCTGTTTCGTGTTGCGCAGGCAGCGGACCCCCCTCACTTCCCTCAACAGTTGCGCTGGTGGTCACACTGAGTGCAGTGGTTCACTTCCATGTCACAAACCCACAATTCACTTCATCAGCAGCACATGGAGCTCAACTGTTTGTCTGACCGCAGTAAAAACCCTTCTGTCCTGAAGCTGTTCTACAGTGAATCATCCTTCAACTGTGACTTTGGCATTAAACTGAATCAGTTTTAACTCATTTAATTCAGATTCATTGCGATTAATTGCATACAAAATTGCATACATGCTGTTGCATACATATACAGTTGAAGTCAGAATTATCAGCCAAATATTTGCATGACTGTGTGTATTTATATATACAAATATACACAGTACACACACTTAAATTATGTCAATAAAAACTTTTATTTTAGATGCAATTAAACATGCTGAATCTTTGACCTAGCACTAATTTTAATCTAACTATACACCAGCATTCTGCCACTTTTCGTCTAAGACATTGATATGCACTGTAAAAAAATTACACAATAAAAAGCCATGACAACTCATGTTTGTATGTTAATTTAACTCAATTTAGAGAGTTAATGAGGCTTCAACTTATTTTTTAGGTTAAACTAATTGTAACTTGATGATTTACAGCAAGTCAGCGTAATTGATTCAAGTTAAATTGGTCAACCTAAAAATGTAAGTTAGCAACATATTTTTATAATGTGATAAATATGTTCTTTTCCTGATTATTCATGTAAAGAAGCTTTGAGACAACCTGCACCTTACAAAGCACTACAGAAATAAAGATGATTGACATGACATGGTTGGGTCCATGAAATGATAACATTTAACTATTGATCGATTAATGGCTGATAATTATTTAAATTGATACAACTTATTGATTAAAGGGATAGTTCACCCAAAAATGAAAATGCTGTCAATTATTTATTCACCACTTTCTCCAAACCTGTTTGAGTTTCTTTCTTCTGTTGAATTGTAAATGCATTTCTTCCTTACAGTTTTGTCTTGTTTTTAGTCCAAAAATACACACACGCACGCACGCACGCACGCACGCGCACACACACACACACACACAATCTGCCAAGGGAAAAGAAAAATATTCTCATTTTGAACCAAAAATTTGATTAATTTACTAACCCAGAATTGTATTTGTATAGCACAGTTTTTACCAGCTTTCGTTGACTAATGTGCTTTACAGCAAATAGACAGAAAAGGAAACAGACAAACAAGAAATGTTAAGAAACACTCACATCTCCTACATTAACAGCCAAATGGTTTTGAAAACAAACAAACAAAAATAAATCTCAAATCTTGACTTAAAGTTATTGAATAAAGTCTCTTGTCTTATTGAAACCCATGTGGGCCACAATATAGAAAGGACTTTCTCCATAAATTAAGGGACGTTATGTTTTTTTTTTAATATTCTCATTTTACAACTTCCCTAGAGTTAAACAGTTGAGTTTTACCATTTTTTATTAATTCAGCTGACCTCTGGGTCTGGTGGGTGCAATTTTAGCTTAGCTTAGCATAAATCATTGAATCGGATTGGACCATTAGCCTCTCATTCCAAAAATACAAAAAAAAAAGTTTAAATAACTTTCCTTTTTAAAGTTTGACATTTCTGTATTTACATCATGTACGATTACTCCTAGCCACATCTGCCGAGAAAATAGCATCTTTTACTTTTCTGTCGGTATGTGTCTCGATCTGACTACAGAACTGTCAAGCTTTAAATAGAAAAATTATTAAAACTGTTGGAATATTCAATCTTTTTTTATTGAACACACATGGAACTGGTCAGGAGAGGTTCATTTCAATGTCAAAAATCATAAATTATTGGATACAAATGAATAATTCGATTCACAGAATTCTGTTATCCTCAATGCAAAGCAAAAGTTTCATTCAGGAGGTGCGCAACAACTTTCATTTCCTGACTTTAACTTATATATGCAACTAATATTAACAGGTGGAGTTTAATGAAATTCATCACTTGTCAATCATTGTCCAGTCCTTCATTGGCCGCACCCCAGACAAAAGTCCTCTTTTTCTTCGAATTCTCCGCACAACATTGAAATTATAAAGACTTTCTGTGTTCTGTGTTCAGTTTTACACCTTTCTTCTGACAGGAAGTTTCTGCAGAGCTGAATTTAATGTTGAACCAGCATTTATCTACTTCTGCAAAAATGCTTTATTAATATGCACTCCAGAAAAAACTTCAGTTAATATATGACCTTTAAATGACCAACACAAATAATTGCTTAATGAAAAGAAAAATAGAAAAATAATAAAAAATATATTCCTTTTTCCCAGCAAAACTCTTTTAAATTTTTTTTAATAAGATGTTAATTGATCTATTTTTCTAGCCAAGCTAAAAGTGCTCCCACTAGACCCAGAGATCGGCTGAATAGATTCAAAAATTTTAAAACTCAATTGTTTAACCCTAGGAGAGTTGTAAAATGAGAATTTTCCAAAAAAGTGGAGTGTTCCTTTAGTGCCTCTACTTGGGGATCGAACAGTTCTGTAGTCACTAGAATTTGGATACAGACTTGAATTTGCATCTCTGAGATATACAGCCTCAGTTTGCAATGTCAGACACAATGCACTCAATGGAGCAAGTGACATCACTGTGAGGGGTAGGGTTAGGAGTGGGGTTAGGTGTGCGCATTAAAAAGCATTGGATGCAGCTCACCGTGCAACTGCACCAAGTCTGCATCCAGACCCCTCTCGATCTGATTTAAAGTCAGAAGCTTACTGAGATAAATGGCAGTCGTATCATTTAGAGATTTAAAAAAACTAAAAGAAAAGGTTTCAAACTCTAAAGTGATCAGGCAGCGTAGTGTAAAGAGTGTAGGATTGGAGTAATATATGCTCCCTCTTTTTTTGTCCCAAATGGGCCACAGCATTTTGGACAAGTTGTAACCGGTCCTGTCTGGTTAATCCTATAGTAAAGTGAGCTGCAATACATTTAAAGGAACACTCCACTTTCTTAAAAAATACAAATAAATAAAAAAAATAAACAACTGAAATAGGCTCATTTTACAACCATTTTTGTAATCCATTCAGAAAATCTTGGAATGGTGGATGGGGAGAACTAGCATCAAACGCACAGGCACCAAAAACAGCTACACTGTTCAGAGCAGAAAATCCAGCATTCTGAAAGGTCTAATAAATAATCTGATGGGTGTTCTGAGCTGAAACTTTACAGACACATCCTGGAGACACAAACGACTAATCTTAAACCTTGAAAAAGGGGTAAAATATGTGCCCTTTAATAATTTATTTCTCATAATTAACTTATATTGTCTTTGCTATGCTGACAGTCCATAATATTTTACTAGCAATTTAAGGTGTAATTTAATTATGTTAAATAGCGTGTAGGGCTGTGCAATTAATCGAAATCCAGTTTTGATTTTGGCTTCTAACGATTATGAAAAACACTAATCGAGATAAAACGTCCGCCCCTTTTCCAGTTGTACACATTTGTTGCTCTGCAAAGCTCAGTTCCACGTGAAAATTACTAAAAGCATGTACTGTAATGTAATGTTTGCAGCACGGGATGCGCACCATTCATTGATGTACATTCGAATCATGTATGTGTGTGTGCACGCTCAGCCTCAGAGACAAGCAGAGAACACACATCTAAAGTCATCATTATGTGAGCACTTTAATGGTCAAACACATGCAAATGTGTGTCAAAACGCAGTGTTTAGTGATTATTCATATTAACCCCCATTTGTGTAATAAACAAACGAGTTGAGAATCAAAAGACATGCGAAAGTGAAATCATAAATCAGAACCGTACTGCTCTTAAAGTAACAGCACGCAATATTCCTGCTGTTTTTAATCATTAATCAAACAACAAAAGGAGAAAATCACTCACTGCTTTTGACTCGAGGACTTTTGAAGCTAAAATTAAAGTTTTTTTCGTACAGTGAAGATGCTTAAAGCAGTTTGCTACACATTTTTATTCTATTTTATTTATTTCCCTTTTCTTATTTACAGGCAGGAAAATAACTATGTATAAAGTTGAAATCAGAATTTTTAGCCCTCCTGAATTATTAGCGACCCTTTTCGCCCCAATTTCTGTTTATCGAAAGATTTTTTTCCAACACATTTCTAAACATAATAGTTTTAATAACTCATTTCTAATAACTGATTTCTTTTATCTTTGCTATGATGACAGTAAATAATAATTTACTAGATATTTTTCAAGATATTAGTATTCAGATTAAAGTGTGATCCAAAAGCTTAATTATGGTAATTAGGCATATTATTGTATAACAGTAATTTCTTCTGCAGACGATCAAAAATGTATGTTGCTTAAGGAGGCTAATAATATTGACCTTAAAATAGGTTTCAAAATGTTCAAACCTGCTTTTATTCTAGCAAAATAAAACAAATAAGACTTTCTCCAGAAGAGAAAATATTATAGGAAATACTGTGAAAAATTCCTCTGTTTAACATAATTTGGGAAATATTTATTTATAAAAAAAAAATTCACAGGAGGGTGAATAATTTTGACTTTGACTGATAATCGTTTTGAATAATCGTGATTACAATTATGACCAAAGTAATCATGATTATGATTTTCCCCATAATCGAGCAACCCTAATAGCAAGTCATATTTATATAATAATATAATTATTCTAAAGGGGGCAGATAATATTGACCTTTGAAATTTTTACATTTAAAAAACATTCCAGCCAATCTAAAGGAAATAAGACTTTATCCATAAGAAAAATACAATTGGAAACTTTATTTATAAATAAAATAAATGTTGTTCCTTTGTTAAACTGAAAATTAATTAAAATATGGCGGCACAGTGGCACTTTGGTTAGCGCTGTCGTCTCACAGCAAGAAGATCGCTGTGTTTCCCCCACAGTCCAAAGACATGGACTATAGTTGAATTGGGTAAGTTAAATTGTCCGTAGTGTATGTGTGTGAATGGTGTTTCCCAGCGATGGGTTGCAGCTGGAAGGGCATCCGCTGCTTAAAACATATGCTGGATAAATTGGCAGTTCATTCCACTGTGGCGACCCTAGATTAATAAAGCGACTAAGCCGAAAAGAATATGAATGAATGAAATTACATTGTAGATGTACAGTCTTCAACTACAATGAACACCCTCTCATCATATCCTCACCCTCATGTAGACTTTCCTTTAACACATCTGAATCAAGCATGAACAAGACATTGATCAAATGCACTTTTGCACTGCAATCCCACCATGAAATATCCCCATTTGCTTGAAACGTTTCTACATCCTTTACTCAAGTGCATGTTTACATTCCATTCTCTCTCCAACTTGCCTTGACAATGTCTTTGCGCTCTCTTTCTCTCATCTCCTTCCCCCTTCCCCTTCATTTTTGGACTTATGCTCAGTCAGATTACCTGCAAATGGATGACTGAGGGGCCAAGGGGTCTCCTCTGTCAGCGGAGGCACAAAGCCAGGAGACTCCTTTATTCTCACATATTCGAGAAAAGAGCCTATGTTGAAAAGTGCGGGCCGGTTAGAGCCGTAAGTGATGTGCCCTGATCTTCCCCGTTTCATTAGATGTGTTGAATGCACTGTTGTTTCAGCAGGTTAGGTCCTATTAGCTGGGTGTTAGCACTCAACATTTCCTTGTCCTTAAGCTATTTGGGTAGAAATAGAAACCTTGTCGGGTTACACAGTCTAAAACCCCCATTGTTTGAGAGCTGTCACATCAGAAATGGAGAGTTATTGCGTGTTGAAACTCTATCTGTGAACAGGTGTGAAAGGGCTAAACTTGAGGAGTGAGCCGTGAATTTGAGTGGAATTAGGAGCAATTAGTATCTGTTTTATTGCTATGCTGCAATGTTAATTGGCATATTCTCCCTGCAATTGAATCTTAAGTTAAAGACATACCAATATTTATGCTTTAACTCAGAAATATTACAGTTGAAGTCAGAATTATTAGCCCTCCTGAATTATTAGCAACCCTGTACATTTTCCCCCAATTTCTGTTTAACTGAGTGAAGACATTTTCAACACATTTCTAAGCATAATAGTTTTAATAACTCATCTCTAATAAATGTTAATTATGTTAATTCATAAATGTTAATTAGGCAAGTCATTGTATAACGACAGGTTTGTTCTGTAGACAATCGAAAAAAACAATATTGACCTTAAAATATTTTTAAAAAAATTAAAAACTGCTTTCATCCTAGCCTAAATAAAACATAAGACTTTCTCCAGAAAAGATAATATTATAGGAAATACTGTGAAAATTTTATTGCTCTGTTAAACATAATTTGGGAAATATTTTAAAAAGAAAAGAAAGTTGACAGGAGGTGAATAATTTTGACTTCAACTGTGCAGTTGAAGTGCAGCAGAATTCACGGATCTATATTTTTAATCAATATTTCTAATAGGATGCTATACAATATTTGTGCATATACAGTGCTCAGCATAATTGAGTACACGCCATTTTGAAAATTTATATTTTTATCCATTTCTCAGTGAACTTTATTTTGGTGCATTTTAACAAAATAGATTTATTAAACAGATATATTTATTAAAATATTTTAGTCACCAAACATATTTAGAAATTGAAAGATAATACAAATCAATTCAAGCAAAATATTACAAAACAAATTACAACCTACAAATTTCAACTAAATTTTGCTGTTTTTTTGCTTCTCTTGATTTTTCCTCTTTTTAAATTTTGTATTTAATATTTTATGCTGTACTAGTTTTTGGACCATTATCGTAAGTAATTTTGTTAGATTAGCTCCAGATTTGGCTTCAGTACTGACTAATCTAATGTATATGCACAGATATAATATTGTATAGCTTCCTATTTAAATATGAATTTAAAAAATAGATTTGTGAGGGGTATACTTATATATACCAAGCACTGTACATTAGATTATTAGGTAACACCAAATGGAACTAATCTAACAAAATAACTTAAGATAATGGTTCCAAATTGTAAACAATTGTTAATATCTTAGGGAAAAATTTTGCTGAAATTTAGTTTTTTGGCCAAAATATTAGGTTTGAATAAAACTGTTTAATAGTACTGTTTTGTTTTACACCAAATATACCAAAACATGGCGGTTCGTTCCACTGTGGCAACCCGTGTTAAAATCAATGAATAAGTCGAATGAATGAATGAACGAATTCATGAATGAATGACGCTCTCTCTCCCTATATATATATATATATATATATATATACACATATATACATACATATACACACACACATACATACATACATATATATATACACATACATACATACACACACATATACACACATCGTTTCATACTGTATTTTGATGACTTCTTTATATAAAAAGCTTAACATAATAAAAACGTATTACAGCATTCATTCATTCATTTTCTTTTCGGCTTAGTCCCATTATTAATCAGGGGTCGCCACAGCGGAACGAACCATCAACTTATCCAGCATATGTTTTACATAGCAGATGCCCTTCCAGCTGCAACCCATCACTGGGAAACACATTCTCATTCACACAAACACTACGGACAGTTTTGGCTTACCCAATTCACCAGAACTGCATGTCTTTGTACTTGTGGGGGAAACCGGAGCACCTGGAGGAAACCCACGCCAACACGGGGGGAACATGCAAACTCCACACAGAAATGCCAACTGACCCAGCCGAGGCTCAAACCAGCGACCTTCTTGTTGTGATGCGACAGAGCTAACCACTGAGCCACTGTGATGCCCCATTCTTGCATTATGAATAGTTATTTTTTAACTGTAATAAATCACACATACCCACACACACACACACACACATATATATTTGAATTAAATAATTTGCTGATCCACAAATGGGTGGTATTTTGACAATCCGGTATTTATCAGTGTGATTATCAGAGTGATTTGGCAATGAATAGAAAACCATTTGCCTCACAATATGATCCCCTGCCCATATATGTGAATCTAACACAGGAATGTCCAAATCCTGGGAAAATCCAACAACAGTAAATACAGAAGCTAAAACTGTGAGGATCACTTTACACCTCAGACACTGCTATTAGTGTTTG
Source organism: Danio aesculapii (assembly GCF_903798145.1). Lineage (NCBI taxonomy): Eukaryota > Metazoa > Chordata > Actinopteri > Cypriniformes > Danionidae > Danio > Danio aesculapii. The sequence goes on along the minus strand of NC_079454.1, from coordinate 43,161,624 downwards.
CTGAGAAATAACCGGAATATTTCACCTCCAGCACTCTGGACAGCGCTAGTTTAGCCTAATATGTGAAACACTCCATGAAGAGGGTTATATAGTGCTGGAATACCAAACATTCCTGCTAAATTCCCAGTAAAATCATGATGAGCTTCAGCCACCTCTTCAACTGCTCTTCTCGAGTGTATTGCTTTCTTCAGCAGCAGCAGCATCGATGTCTCAGACTGACCAGTGTATAAGTGTTTTCTCAGTTGCAGCGTATTGTTGATTTTAAGGGTCCTAATGACAGAAAAATGCCCCTTGACCTCAGCACCAATTGCATGAAAACTATTTGATCTTTGACCTGGAAATCTAAAGAGGGCATATGGGCACAGAGATCCATGGCATTTTAAATAGACTGTTGGCAGAACACTTATGTAGGAATAATTGAATGTTTACTTTGTATGTGCAATACTGTAAAATATATGTGGAAGTTTGCATTTATTACAACACTCGGGATTGCTTGCAGAGTCTGTGGAAATAAATGTTGTAAATAATGTCCACATAGGAAACACGGTGGCTCAGTGGTTTACACTGTTGCCACACAGTAAGAAAGTCGCTGGTTCGAGTCCCGGCTGGGCCATTTGCCATTCTGTGTGGAGTTTGCATGTTCTCCCCATGTTGGCGTGAGTTTCCTCCGAGTGCTCCGGTTTCCCCCACAGTCCAAAGACATGCAGTATAGGTGAATTGAATAAGCGAAATTGGCCATACTGTATGAGTGTGGGTGTTTCACAGTACTGGGTTGCAGCTGGAAAAGCATCCACTGTGTAAAACATATGGAGGACAAGTTGGCGGTTCATTCCACTGTGATGACCCCTGATGTATAAAGGGATTAAGCTGAAGGAAAATGAATGAATGCATAATGTTCACTTTCTTGTAAAGACTGATCATTTTGCTTTATAAGAACTCTGTATCACCAGGAGTCAAATGTATTAATATCGTGTTGCCTGCATATGGTTTTGTGTTGGTTATTACTCTAAAAGTGCAGGTCACAATTGACTTGTATTTTATGAAATCACCAGGGACCATGTTTCATCTGAAAATATTGTTTAATGTTCTACTGAAGGGGAAAAATCATCTTGGATTGGCCTGAGGGTATATTTACAGCACATCTCAGGCAGGGAATATCCCTCAAAATAGCTATTATGAACTTGTATTCAAATCCAAACGAATTTTGGTTGAACTGTCTCTTTAAATATTGTAAACTAAAAATCAAAATGATGATTATTAACATAGGAACACAAAAATTATAGTGATGTAGAGATTCTGTAGGTAAATAACGCCTCGTGTCAATGAAACGTGAATCGCGGAGTCGTTGTTCATTTGAAATGATTCATTTAAGCGATTCACGCGCCGTGTTTAGTCACGCGATGACGTGAATTAACTTCAAAATAAATACAATGAGGTAAGAAACACAAGGCAATATTGCATATTTAACGAATATATTTTAAAGATTACACCAAAACACTATGTTAAACGACACATTATTATTGTGTTTACCAGTAATCTAAATTGAGACTAAAATACATTATATACACTAAAATATACTAAAATTTTGTTGTGCAGTGCAAAAATTGTCTTGTTCTGAGGTAATTCAATACGTATACTTAATTAACTCAAATCAAGAATCTTCATACAGCGAGTGCACGAGGACTTGTGGAAAAACTTAGAGTGATTATTCAAATGAGTCGACTCCTTTAGAAAGAAGCGAATCTCCGAATCATCCTCGTGCCTAAAGACAGAGTACAGAACATAAAAGGTGCTCAGTGCGCTTCAGCCGGACCCGACGCGGAGCTTTATTTTCTGTCTCTAGACGCTGACCCAGCGCTTTATTTCAAATGAAGCGACCTTTCATTCAACTAATAAGTTTTTATACGTGATATAACAGCTGTCTTCGCCATGAGCTGCTTGGATGTCATGTATCAAGTTTATGGTCCACCTCAGCCGTATTTTGCCGCCGCATACACACCTTATCACCATCAGGTATGTTTACTATATAAAGTAAAGTAGCTATTTCATTTTTCCTTTACAGTACTTTGTGTTTCGTTTGTTCTGATTCTGTTGGATTTGTGCCTAAAACTTTGTCTCAGCGACTTGTTGCGCCTTCATTTTATCTTCACGAAATTGTTAACAGCCTTGAAATAGTTTTGCAATCATTACTGCTTGTTGTTGTTGTTAAAGAAAGAAATGTTCATTATTTCGCAATTAACATGCATATATTTTGCATAAATTAAATGTGCACAGGTTTTGTTTAAAATAAGCAACTTTGAAAATGATTAATCTCTATTATTAGTAATTATATAGTAATATTATATACAAAAAATAATCTTTTATATATTTTGTTAGTTTTTATATATTTATAAAATTTGTACTAATTAAATTATTATTATTGTTGTTGTTGTTGTTGCTTTGGGTTTACCCCAAGCCTATACTTAATTATACGATTCTAATATTAATAATAAGATTAATTTTTATTAAAAAAAAAATAATAATTTAAGCTTTTATATATACTTTGTTAGTTTTTTTTTACTTATTTAATATTTATTGATTGACAAATCGTATTATCAGCTTTTTTGTGTGTGTTTACCCCAATCTTGTCTTGAATAATACGATTATAATACTAATAATATTTATAATTAATTTAAGCTTTTATATATACTTTGTTGGTTTTTATTTACTTATTTAATTTTTATTAATTAATAAAAAAAATCATTATTTATTTTTTGATGTTTACCCTAAGCCCATCCTTTAAAATAAGATTATTAATAAGATCATTAATAATAAGATTAATTTAAGCTCTCATATATATATATATATATATATATATATATATATATATATATATATATATATATAATATATATATATATATATATATATATATATATATATATATATATATATATATATTGTTAGCTTTTATTTACTTATTTATTTAATATTTATTAATTTATTATTTTTATCATTATTTTTGTGTTTACCCAAAGCCTATCTTAACATAAAAATTGTTAATAATATTAATAAGATTAATGTACCCTTACTTATATATTGTTTGTTTTTATATATTTATGAATTAATAATTTAATTAATTAATATTATTATTTACATGTGTTTACCCCGAAGCTATCCTTAATAATGTGATTATTAATTATATTAATAAAATAATTATTTTACGCTTTCATATATATTGTTAGTTATATATATTTATTTATTTATATATTTACATATATATACACACACACACACACACTTTGTTAGCTTTTATTCACTTATTTAATATTTTTAAAATTAATATATGATTTTTATTATAATTTTTTGTGTTTACCCTAAGCCAATCCTTAACAATACGATTATTAATAATATTAATAATAAGATTAATTTAGGCTTTCATATATATTTTGTTCATTTTTATATATTTATTAAATTTTAATTAATTAATTAATTATTATTATTATTATCATCATCATCATTTATATATTTTTTTTTGTTTACCCAAAGCCTATCCTTAACAATAAGATTATTAATAAGGTTAATAATACAATCAATTTAACTTTTCATATACATTTTGTTCGTTTTTATATATTTATTTAATTTTTTAAAATAATTTATTATTATTATCACCATCCTTATTTACATTTTTGTGTTTACCCCAAGCCTATACTTAATAATAAAATTATTTAAAAGATTAATAAGATTAATTCAAGCTTTATTTTTTATTAAATGTTTATTTATTATTATTATTATTATTATTATTATTATTTAATTATAATTGTTTGCAACAAGCCTATCTTTAATAATACAAATTAACTTATTATGTCCTATATTTACGTTGTGCATAAATGCAATATGTGTTTTACACTTACATGCAGATTTTTATATGGTTTACAAGCATATTCACTTTTGTTTAAACAGCAAAAATTATGACACCACAAGTGTACTCATGCATCACACTGCAATCAGAGATGAAAGTAAATTAATTGATCCTCTATTTTCATCTTTTCAGAAACTGGCATTTTACTCGAAAATGCAAGAATCTCCAGAAACAGTGAGTGGGAGCAGCTCTTCTTTTTCCAATCTCTCCGGGCCACCCATAAAAGAGGAAGACTGTGGCCGGGAGAAAGATCACCCGCCGGAGGCGGAGTACATCAGCTCCAGATGTGTGCTTTTCACCTATTTTCAAGGGGACATCAGTTCGGTGGTGGATGAACATTTCAGTCGTGCTTTAAGTCAGTCTAGTAGTTACGCACCTGGATCTACAAACAGCAAGACGGCAAGAGGCGCAGCATCCTGGAGAGGTGAGACTCTGATGCAACCCAATAATCATTTGGTAACACTTTACAATAAGGTTGTAGTTAATGCATTTACTAACATGAATAAACAATGAATAATACATTTATTACAGTATTTGTTCATGTTAATTAATGTTAGGTAATGAAAATACAGTTGTTCATTGTTAGTTCATGTTAACATGCATTAATCTTAACAAGCATAAATTTGGATGCTAATAATTCATTAGTAAATGTTGAGCTATGATTAATAAATGAGTGTTGTTTATAATTAGTTCATGTTAATAAATACAATTGAAGTCAGAATTATTAGCCCCCCCAAATTATTAGCTCGCCTGTTTATTTTTTTTCCCAATTTCTGTTTAACGGAGAGAAGATTTTTCCAACACATTTCTAAACAATAGTTTTTATAACTCATCTCTTATAACACTGATTTATTTTATCTTTGCCATGAGGACAGTAAATAATATTTGACTAGATATTTTTAGACACTTCTATACAGCTTAAAGTGACATTTAAAGGCTTAACTAGGTTAATTAGGTTAACTAGGCAGGTTAGGGCAATTAGGCAAGTTATTGTATAACGATGGTTTGTTCTGTAGACTATCAAAAATACATTTAGCTTAAAGGGGCTAATAATTTTGACCTTAAAATGGTGTTGAAAAAATTATTAACTGCTTTGATTCTAGTCTAAATTAAACAAGACTTTCTCCAGAAGAAAATACTGTGAAAATGTCCTTGCTCTGTTAAACATCATTTGGGAAATATTTAAAAAAGAAATAAAAATTCAAAGGGGGGCTAACAATTCTGACTTCAACTACATTAACTAATGAAACCTTATTGTAAAGTGTGACCAAATCATTTATACTAGAATTAACATATCTTTCCCTCACATAAAGACAACAGGGATCACCTTTAACCCTTTATGTTTTTGTGTGGTTTTCAGATTAATAGATAGAGATTAAAGAGCAAATGGAAAGTAGTTAAATTAGGACTTTAATAAATTGGACATTAATCAGTTTAATTCATCTGTATTATTATTATTATTATGACAACAGCATTATTTTATTAATTTAGTTGCATTGTTTCAAAATTGATATGTTTTTAAGGTGCATGCATAGTAATGGAATTAAGAACTTATTTTTACAATAAATGTAATTAATATAGCTTGCATCGTTTTTGATTACACGGCTCTTCTTTTGAAAATGGGTACCAAATTAGAATATGAATTTATTTTAAAAAATGTTTAATAATATATAATTTTTAGTCATTTAATTAATGTAACTTACTTTATGCATAAACTTATTTTATTTAAATTTATTTAGTTTTGCCCTTATATTTGAAGGTTATGCAAGTTAAATAAATAAAAATAAATTAATGATTTATTTAATCAGAAATACATTACAGATTGTAACATTGTGAAATGTTATTGCACTGTAAAATAACTGTTCAAAAGTAGTTTATCATTTAATTAAAAAATTTATTCCAGTGATTTTAATGATGAATTTTCTGCTTCATTACTCCAGTCTTCAGAGTCACATGATCCTTCAGAAATCACAGAAATAATCATAATTATTATTATTGTTATTAATTGTACTAGTAATGAAATCAATAATGACTGGAGTAATAATTTCATTCGAAACTACTAACTACTAAGAAAGCCGTTATTTAAAATTGTAATAAATATTGAACTATTTTTTACATTTAATAAATGCTGCCTTGATGTTGTATTATTTGCATCGTTTAAGATTTTGATTTTAAAATGCAAGTCACTTTGAACAAAACTGAATTAACGACTGAATGTAAATGTAAAACCTAATTTTTACAGTGTACATTTCATTTAAACCAAACCTTCTGTTCACTTGAATCAAACACATCTATATAAAAGTACATTAACACAGAGAACATAATAATAATAATTCACACTTAGCAACAGACTTATCATAGCATTTATATACTGCTGCACTGTGAAAGATGCTGGATTCAACACAATTCCTACATGTTGTCGCAACACAAATTGATTAAGTTTGAAAGTTTTATTTCAGCTAGAATAAAAGCAGTTTTTTTTTATTTTTTATCATTTTAGGGTCAAAATTATTAGCCCCCTTAAGCAATATTTTTTTGGATAGTCTACAGAAACCACTATTATACAATAACTTGCTTAATTACACTAACCTGCCTAATTAACCTAGTTAAGCCTTTAAATGTCACTTCAAGCTGTATAGAAGTGTCTTGAAAAATATATAGTCAAATATTATTTACTGTCATCATGGCAAAGATAAAATAAATCGGTTATTAGAAATGAGTTATTAAAACTATTATGTTTAGAAATGTGTTGAAAAAATCTTATTTTCCTTTAAACAAAAATTCGGGAGAAAAAAAAATTCAGGAGGGCTAATAATTCTGACTTCAACTGTACACATCAATCTGTTCCTCCCCAGATGGATCATTCCCTATGAGCCAGAGAAGTTTTCCTCCTTCCTTCTGGAACAGTGCTTATCAGCCCTCAGTCGCAGCATCTCTCAGCAGCGCATTAGGTTCATCCCACACAGACCTTCCCTTCCCGACAGACCCGTACTCCAGCGCATCTCTACACAGCCACCTTCACCAAACCACCCCAGAGCCCTGGCACCCATCCCACCACCATCACCCATACTCGCTCAGCGGAGCCATCGGCACTCAAGGGTCCACTTACCCCCGGCCCTCCGTGCATGACATGTACGGGACGCATTTTGACCCCCGTTACAGCTCACTGCTCGTGCCCTCAGTTCGGCCGCATAGACTTCCTTCCGCAACGGTGCCTGCACCGGGATCCTCACCCTGTGACATCAGCAAGAGCGAAGCAGGCAGCTCGGGATGGACCGGAGCTTTTACAGCGACCAGCTCTGATATGAGTCTGAACATGGATACAGGTGTGAACGTGAAGCTTACACACAGCGAGTGTTAATGCACGTGAGGTAGACTTGAACTAAATATTAAAGTGAATGGCATTTACAGATAAAAGTCAAATATTTCCCAAATGATGATTAACAGAGCAAGGAATTTTTCACAATATTTCCTATAATATATATATACACTTTTCTAGATAAAGTCTTATTTGTTTTATTTTGGCTAGAATCATTTTTAAGTTATTTTAAAGGACAATATTAGTAGCCCCACTTAAGCAATATTTGTTTTTGATCGTCTATAGAACAAATCACTGTTATACAGTGACTTGCCTAATTACTGTAACTTGACTAATTAACCTAGTTAAGCCTTTAAATTGCCCTTTAAGCTGAATACTAGCATCTTAAAAAATATCTAGTACAAGATTATGTACTGTCATCATGGCAAAGACAAAAGAAATCAGTTATTAAAACTATTATGTTTGGAAATGTGTTAAAAAAATGACTTCCATTAAACAAAACTTGGAGAAATAATAATAATAATAATAATAATAATAATAATAATAATAATTCAAGAGGGCTAATAATTTAGACTTCAACTGTTCTTTAGGTAAAATATGGTAAGACTTTTCAATAAGGTTGTATTACAGTAGTTAATGTATTTACTAACATGAACAAGCGGTAAACGATACAATTATTACAGTATTTATTCATTGTTAGAAAGTCTTTTATTATTTGTTCATGTTAGTGCATTAACTAACATTAACAAGGATTTTAGTAATGCATTAGTAAACGTTGAACTATGATTAGTAATAAATGCTGTACTAGTATTTATGCAGATAGACTTAAGAAAAGAATGGATGTTACTGCATTTGAAAAATAAATGTTAAACCGAGCGCCATTTACTTTAGGGAAAATACGATAAGATTTGCAATAATGTTGTATTAGTTAATGTATTTACTAAAATAAACAAGCAGTGAACTATATATAAATTTATTACAGTATTCATTCATCGTTAGGAAGTCTTTCATTGTTTGTTCATGTTAGTGCATTAACTAATGTTAACAAGCATTTTTGTAATGCACTAGTAAACGTTGAACTATGATTAGTAATAAATGCTGTACTAGTATTTATGTACATGAGATAGACTTAAGAAAATAATGGATGTTACTGCATTTAAAAACTGAATGTTAAACCAAATGGCATTTACTTCAGGGAGAAACGGTAAAACTTTGCAATAAGTTTGTTTTGCAGTAGTTAATGTATTTACTAACATGAACAAGCAGTGAACGATACAATTATTGCAGTATTTATTCATTGTTAGCAAGTCTTTCATTGTTTTTTCATGTTAGTGCATTAACTAATGTTAACAAGCATTTGGATTTAGTAATGCACTAGTAAACGTTGAACTATGATTAATAAATGCTGTACTAGTGTTTATGCACATGAGAAAATGAATGCATTTGAAAACTAAATGTTAAACCGAATGGCATTTACTTTTGGAAAATACAGTAAGACAGTGTGCGAATTACAGAGGGGTTTGGGTGGGGGGAGATCAATTAATGCTTAATCCCCCTGAAGGATGTCAGAACAAGATGTATGGGGGTGGTCAGTCCTTTAATACCGAGAAATATTTGACTCTGATCTGTAAATTAAATAATAATGTTAATAATTATAAAAATACATTTGTCCACCCCTTTAACGGTTCAAACCATTGTGAACACAATCGCGGCAATCAGTCTATTCAAGAAAAAAAGTCTCAAATTGTTAGATCTAAAGCACCAATAGACATTGCGTTCACAAAGACTTTGTTTTCTCGTAAAATAGGTGTTTGTTTCTATATTTAGCCTGATGGTAAAATCAAATTAGTTGTTGGTTTAACGTACACTAACATCTGAAATGGCTAATCAGAGAATACTGTAGGTCAGATTACAAACTTAAATACGAATTATTAATAAACTAGATCTAACTAAAAATAAACACATAAATGACGGAAGCATGCATTACAGGAACAAACTAAAACAACTGACCCCCCTGATCATTAATTTATAATTGGCACACTGCGGTAGGACTTTACAATATGGTTGTATTAGTTAATGTAAAAGTAATGTAACACTTTATTTTGATGGTCCATTTGAGTATTAGTAGACTGTCTGCTTAATATCTGTTGATACTGCTCCTTCAACAGACATTTAACTGACTATAAGAAACTTAGCAACTACAGGTCAATGTACTTACACTAACCCTAACCCCAACCTAACAGTCTACTTATAATCTAATGAAAATTTATTGGCATATAGATGCAATGGAACTTAAATTCAACAAACAGACCATCAAAATAAAATGTGACCAAAGAAATTAGTAAATTTTTAAAAATGTAGTTGGTTAAAGTTGTAATTAGTTCATTATTTTTTACTAAGATAACTAAACTAATCAATACCCTCATTACAGTATTTAGACATTCATCGTTAGGTAATGGAAATAAAGTCATTAACTGTTTGTTCATGTTAGTGCTAAAGTTAACAAGCATGAATTCAGATTTTAATCACGCATTGGTAAATGTTAAATTATGAATAACAAATGCACAATTATTGTTCATTATTAGTTCATGTTAGTGAATACATTAACTAGCTTTAACCAATTGAAACTTTATTATAAAGTGGGACTGAAATTACATTGGAAGCAAAACATTTGATTGGAAATACAGAACAATAAGAGTAAAATATTACAATTTTACTAATTTTCTATTTCAATATATTTTAAAATCCTAGATAAATCTTAATTTACATATTTTCTTGTGATGAAGAGCTGAATTATTTGTTGTCATTTCTTCAATTTTCACCATCAGAGATTTTAGTTTCAGATTTATTTGTTGGTCAACAAACCTTTATTTTACTAGCAATGCTGAAAACTGTTGTTTTACTTAATATTTTTGTGCAAAATGCGATACATTTTATTATCATGATGAATGAAAAGTTTAAAAGAACAGCAATTATATGAAACCGTAATAAATCAATAACATATTTAACATAGTGTTTTATCAATTTAGTTGCTGATTTGCTTAAATTAATTTTGTCTGATGCTGTTATACATTTTTAAACAAAAAAAGGCAAACAAGTAGTGGACAGATTCAGGAGACTTCAGGGAAACATCTAGATCAGGGATGCCCAAACTAAGGCCCGCTGGCCAAAGTTGTCTCACAGTAACCTTTGATTTGGCCTGCCATCCCATCTGAGAAGAGAGGATGAATGATGGAGATGGAGATTTCAAATCTAAATGTAATCTTTTTTTTTGTTTGTTTTATTGTTAAAAGCTAACTGAAATAAAAAAAAAATTCAATTAAATGGCGTAAATTAATCAGATTTAAGTTAAAATGTACATACTGACACCCGACAGATAAAGGAAAAATCAAAGCAAAGGCAGATTCTGCTGGTATACTCAGCATTGAACTCCACTGTGATGTGTATGTTGTTATTGCAATAAGTTATAATTTTAAATGTTATACTGCATTAGTTAATATGATTTAAAGTAATGTTTTCTATTTACTTCTAAATCTTACTAAATAAATTAGGAAATAACCCATGGCAACTTTAATGTGATATAGATTGGTATATTTACCTTTGGCCAATGGCTCTCAAATAAATTTGGCTTTTGGCCCTTTATACGAAAAAAAGTTTGGGCACCCCTGATCTAGATTGTTCTTTTTTTCTAAATCACTTACAAATTGAAGTCTGATATTTCATTTATCCTGAGAATAAAACTTAATTTCTTAAAAAAAAAAAAAAAAAAACTTGATGAAAGAAGACAGAAAATGAGTGATTTCTGAGAAAGAAAAATCATCTTTAGCACGATTTGTTAGCAAATGCCACTTCGTTTAATTCTTTGTTCTCTAATGCAGTGACATTTTTACATGACTTTTCAAAGCCACCAGAGGTTAAATTCTTAGAATAAAAAAAGCCAAGCATATAATGTAAAACATAATACCGTCTGAGAGCTTCTTGTAGCACTCTGCATGATCAATTTGCCAATTTATTCTCACTTTTTTCTAGTTACCTTCAAGGTTTTTCACCTTTGCTCTTCTGATATTGATTTTCACATCTTCGTCTTTAGGCTTTCTTTGCTTCCAGCCTTCACTTCTCTCTGTGTATTTGTTGCTTATTTTCTCTCTTCGTTTCCTTATGCTTTTTTTCTCTCCCTATTCCGTCTTTCTCTCAGGTCTACAGAGCCAAGATAAGAGCAAGGACTTGTACTGGTTTTAAAGCCCTGCGGCCACTTCTTTTTCTCCGCTGGCTTGTCTTTCTTTGGCTTTTCTGTAACAGATTCTCATCTCACTTGCAGCTCGGCGCTACAAGCTCTGCAGCGGGACCATCCTAAGCTGAAAGTGGAGTAAAAAAAACAAAACTCTCCATTGAGAGGAGCAAACGTACTGTATTGGTGTGACTAACAGCTGCTCAATCCCTCCCCCAAACTTCAGCAAAAACTGACCCAAATCAGGTTTAAATATGGACTAGGTTCCTTCAGGAGGACATTTGAGAGCCAAAATGGCAAAAAAGTAAATGAAGACTTTTTTTTTTTTGACCAGAACTGAGATGTTTTGACGAGAGAGCAGCATTCCCGATCATCTCTGGGTTATTTGAAGCCGCTTGACTCTATCTATATTGCTTTCAGCACCTGTCATGGACAACTGTTGTGGAACTTAACAGGCACAGTGCGCCGTTTGACCGAGCGAGAGCCCTGGATTTCACAAAAGAGCCGTTTTGTTGTAGCTGGACACACGGCGAAAAGGAACAACTGGTTTGGCTTCTTTTTTTTTGTATGGTGGCATGTTGTGAATTCAACTGGAATTAGATACACCAGCCCGATCTCATGAGGAAATGTAACTACAGTTGAAGTCAAAATTATTCGGCCTTTTTCAAATATTTCCCAAATTATGTTTAACAGAGCAAGGAATTTTTCACAGTATTTCCTATAATATTTTTTCTTCTGGAGAAAGTCTGATTTTTATTTCAGATAGAATAAAAGCAGTTTTTATTTTGTTTATAATCATTTTAAGGTCAATATTTTTAGACCTCTTATACAATATTTTGTTTTTCGATTGTCTACAGAACAAACCCTTATTATACGATGCCTTTAAGCCCTTAATTTGCACTTTAAGCTGAATACTAGTATCTTGAGAAATATCTAGTAAAATATTATGTGCTGTCATCATGGCAAAGATAAAAGAAATCAGTTATTGAAAGTTAGTTATTACAATTATTAGGTTAAGAAATGTGTTGAAAAAAATATTTCTGTTAAACAGAAATTGGGGGAAAAAAAAAATATACAGAAAGAGCTATCAATTCTGACTTCAACTGTATTTAATGGATTGTCCCACAAACCCTACCCCTCATTATACGATGGGCAAATCATACTAAGGTGTACAATGAGAATGTACAAATTAGCCACAAAATCAACAAGTTACAAATTGCCAGGAGATGGTGTTGGACACACACCATTAAGCTGTGCTGTATATATTTTATGTGTTTTAGTGTGTCCAGTGCTACATGTAAAGATCAAAGAGCATGTCAGGAATATTTGTACTTTTTTATGAAACACTTTTTTTTGTTATTGTCAACTTGGCCCAAAGTATACTTCAATTTATTTTACACGGTCACATGCACAGCCTTTCAACATACTCTGTCTGATGGTGTGTGCAAACACTTGCGTTCTCTCTCTAAAAAAAAAGTGACAAAAAAATGACATTCATTAATTTTCCTGCGCCTTAGTTTCTATTTCAGAGGTTGACACAGCGGAGTGAACCGCCAACTATTGCTGCATTTGTTTTACACAGCGTATGCCCTTTCAATCGCCACCCACCATTGGGAAACACCAACCTCTTTCACACACTATGGACAATTTAGTTTATTAAATTCACAGAGCATGTCTTTGGACTGTGGGGGAAACCGGAGCACCCCGAGGAAACCCACACCAAAACAGGGACAACATGCAAAATCCACACAGAAATGCCAACTGACCCAGCCGGGACTCAAACCAGCAACCTTCTTGCTGTGAACTGACAGTGCTAACCACTGAGCCACCATGCTGCCCAAAAACATGACATTGTACTTGAAAATAGTACATGAAATTTACCCAAAATAGAGTCACAATCAACATTTAATAACTCAACATAAGCACTAAGTCAACATCTTTATGTTCAATTTTTTTAAATGGATAGTTCAACCAAAATGAAAATTCTGTCATCATTTACTCACCCTTTACTTTGTTTTCTTGGTAAACACAATTGTTTCTTTCTTGTTGAACGCAACAGATATTTTGAAAAAAGCCTGAAACCTTTAGCCATTGATTCAATGATAACTATGAAAGTCAATGGTTACAGGTTTTCAGCTTTACTTCAAAATATCTTTTGTGTTCAACAGAAGAAATAGGCTCATGAACGTTTGGAACCACTTGAGGGTAAGTAAATAGTGAGTAAATTTTTATTTTTGGGTTATATATCCCTATTAACAATGGCCTGGTTCGGTGTTGTCGTCTTGTGGACAAACTAAAGCAAACAATTAAAAAGTGCAAAAATCAGGCACTGCGCAGTGTTCTGATTGCAAAATTTGAGTCACACTGTACACCGATCCTTATAAACGTGTAAAAAACTGAAATGTTTTTGTTTTCAAAGCGCAAAAGTATACATGTGGTATGTTAGCATACACAGTCATTCAAAGTATCCTCTATTACAGTGTTTCTCAACCATGTTCCTGGAGGGCCACCAACACTGCATTTTTTGGTCTCCTTTGTCTGTCACACCCATTACAGGTCGTTCAGTCTCTGCTAATGAGCTGATGATCTAAATCAGGTGTGTTTGGTTAAGGAGACATGGAAATGTGCAGAGCTGGTGGTCCTTCAGGAACGTGGTTGAGAAACACTGCTCTATTAGACAGTGTGCACAAACAACCGCACTTTACACATTTGCACTAGAAATATTCATCTTGATCCAGTTTCTGAATTCTTTTATCTTAAAATTTTGAAGAACTTCAGATATGTCGTTGCACTCGTTTGAATTGGATATCTATTAATTCCCTCACACTAGCAGTCTTCAATGTGGGAATCCTGTTTTTACTGTCCTCATTTTGTAGTTGTTTTTGTCTCAATGTGACTGCAGTTCATTACTTTTTTATATATTGGTGTGTTTTAGTATAATGTGGTCATGCCGCCGATAATTGTGGGTAGGTTCAGGTGCAGGGTTAGGAAATATTAATTTGATTATTTATCATAAAATTTTCGTTCGGACGATTTGAAAGGCCAATACATTTAGGGGGGCCCCAGAGACATTATCATGGGCCTGCGCCAATAACCCTCCACCACCCCCCCGTCATATCGTAGTCCAACCCCCCACCCCGTTCTTCACTTTCAGCCGCGATACCAACAACCCCCCAGTCTTCAATTTCAGCCGCGATATCAATACCCCCCAACACCTCAGCACCCACGCCACCGCTCTTCACTTTCAGCCGCGATACCGACTAACAACCCCCCCATTCTTCACTTTTAGCCGCGATACCATACCGACGCATCTCCGAGTTATGCAATAACAGCTTGCATCATTAGGCTGCATCCAGATACTTTTAAAAAAAAGCAGCCCTGTAATGTTGGGGTAGTGGTAAGGATGGCAAAACAATAAATTTGTTACACTAGGGTTACTTGAAAGCCCAGTTTCGATCTCACAAGTAAATGTAAGTATTTTTACCACTTTGCAGTATCATACGAATTTGTACAAGTTCACTCGTACCAAAATATACGATTTTATTAAAAGGAGGCGTGGCACCAAACACCACCCCTAAACCCAACCTCATTAGGGGATAAGCAAATCGTACTAAAATTGTACGAATGAGCTCTCCGAAAAAAACTAAGTATTTTACATTTTGTCCTTTTAGTAGCTAATTTGTACGAATCATTGAGTTCAGTCATATGAAAATGTACGATTTTAAAAATAAGGCGTGGCACCCCAATGCCGCCCCTAAACCCAACCATTATTGGGGGGATAAGCAAATCGTACTAATTTGTACGAATGAGATCTAACGAGAAAAGCCAGTATTTTATGTTTTGTCCGTTTAGGTAGCTTAATTTGTACAAATTCATTTGAGTTTAGTTGTACGAAAATGGACAATTTTAAAAAGGAGGCATGGCAACCAACACCATCCCCAACCCAACTGTCATGGGGGAAGGGGGGGGGGATGAGCAAATCATACTAAACTGTATGAATGAGATCATACGAATTCATACGAATTATCCACTAAATGAAAAATGTTACGAATTGCCATGGGATTGTGTTGGAAAGCCGTGTCTATCAGCTGATCAGTCTATGAGCATACAATATATATGATGATCCCAGTAGAATGGGCGTTTTTAAAAATTCACTAACAATTTAATTTGAAGTAAATTTTTTGACAACCCTACACAACATGCACTGTATGTGGACCCTTGCAAACACATAAAAACTGATGTAAACTTTAGTTAAAAGCATAAAAAATAATCAAGTTATTGTGCACCCAGTCAAATGCAAAGTATGACTAGATTTGAAGCTTTAACAGCACTGGCACTTGACACAAGTGCACTAGAAAGATTCAGTCTTTTCCAGTGTGATTTTTCTCTCTTATAAGTGAACAAAAAAAAAAAATATTTGTAAAATAGAGTTGCAGACATTTTTTTAACCACTCAAGCAAGCACTCGTCAACCAGGCGTCTATTTAGTTCGTCTCACACAGCCCAGGTCAATCTTGACACCTTGAGAATGAACCTAGTAGCATTAAGCAACATATAACACAAAAATCTATAATACAAAAATGCAGTTGAGGACAAATTCACATCATGTGTTAAAAACTGAGGTATACTTTGGACTTTTACTTGTGATGTCTCACCACGATGTATTTGAATGTATATGACATGTAATATATTACCTTTTAAAGTATTTTTTTTCTCCAGTGCATTGAGGGAAATGAGGTGTTATTTGTTTTTACCAGTGGTCTATAGCTTCATTTAACACAACAAAACTGGAAATAAAACTGGGCAATACACACTTCTTTTATGTTGCCCCTATGTGTTTTAGAGGCTGCGTGTAAAACTGCGATCAATAATACTGTACAAATTGAGTATAGCGACATCTTTTTATATCAGACACATTTTGAAATGTATTATTTCTGTGCGCTTTGGGCCATAAAGAAAGAAATAAAGAGACTATTATAAACTTGCAGCAGCCTTCAAAACCCCGCCATCAGAGATTAAATAATTATTTATTTCAGTATAGATGTTTTTGTGTCAATATGTTCTTTTTTTTTTTTTTTTGAGCATGAATGCTGTAAACCGCTTTTAATTCCTGAGGTTTTGTCCACTCGGCTATAGATTCAGTCAGTGAAAAGGAAATGGGAATCGAGAAAGAAAGAAAGCGGGAGACTGAATGTTGTCACACTGCCACTTGATCCTTTTTTTTTTGGGTGGTGAATACCGGACAGCTGTTGATTAATATTGGCTTATGACAGCAGCAATGATGGACAAGAGATGTGTGGCCAGGGGTCTCTCTCTTGCTTAAGTGGGTAAAACAAAGACCTCTTTTTTTAAAACTAGCATACGGCAATCCTAAAAGGCTGGGGGTGAATGGATATTTACAAGAATTCATGTGGGAAATTACAATCACATTTAATAATGTATAACTGGTTTAAGGAGTGTTTTTTTGTGACTATATACGGTCCTAAATGATATGT
>NC_079454.1:42465331-42490331 GCF_903798145.1 Danio aesculapii | reverse complement strand
TATAACAATATTATTGTTTACAATATTATGATATATCATGTAAATATCATATAAATATTAATAATATAATTATTTATACTTTAAACATTATATTATTTATATAAATAATATATATATATATATATATATATATATATATATATTATTTTTATTAATAATATTTATATTATTTATTTAAACTATTATTATTATTATTTGTATTTATATAAATAATGTAAATATTTATATTATTTATATAAAATTACAAACATTAATGTTAACAGTTATATTATTTTAAACCATTATTATTAATATTATTATTATTAATAATATTTATATTACCTATTTAAAATATTATTATTATTATTATTTATTTAAACTTTTATTATTATTATTAATATTATTTATTTAAACTATTATTTTTATTATTAAATAATATTTATTATTTATATTAATATTATTATTATTACAATTATTATTATTATTATTATTATTATTATTACAATTATTATTATTATTATTATTATTATTATTATTATTATTATTATTATTATTATTATTATTATTATTATTATTCATTCATTCATTTTCTTTTCGGCTTAGTCCCTTTATTAATCCGAGGTAGCCACAGCGCAATGAACCGCCAACGTATCCAGCACATGTTTTACACAGCGGATGCCCTTCCAGCCGCAACCCATCTCTGGGAAACATCCATACACACTCACTCATACACTACGGACAATTTAGCCTACCCAATTCACCTACACCACATGTCTTTGGACTGTGGGGGAAACCAGAACACCCGGAGGAAACCCATGTGGACGCAGGGAGAACATGCAAACTTCACACAGAAATGCCAACTGACCCAGCTGAGGCTCGAACCAGCGACCTTCTTGCTGTGAGGCAACAGCACTACCTACTGTACCACTGCGTCGCCTATTATTAAAATTATTATTATTTATATTATTTATTTCAACTATTCTTTTTTTTATTATTATTCTGATTCATATGTACATTCATGTATTATTTACATTCATATGTAAATATTTATATTTACATAAAATCACAAACATTAAAATTTACATTTATATTATTTATTTAAACTATATTATTAGTATTATTATTATTAATAATAATAATAATAATAATAATAATAATAATAATAATAATAATAATAATAATAATAATAATAATAATAATAATAATTATTATTATTATTTATTTAAACTTAAACTTAATCCCGCCCCTATGGCAGGTTTGTTTCAAAATTCCTAAACAAATATTTGCAAAGTGTAAGCAAAACCTGCTGCATCACATTCATGATTCATGATTTATGAAAACGAATTCAATTTAATCCATCTTTAATTCTATAGCGCTTTTTACAATGTAGATCGTGTCAAAGCAGCTTTACATAGAAAAAGAAAAGAGAGTAAAAACGAATCTTTGAAAGTCGAAACATATTTTAAAAAATGAAGCATATTGGGTGAGACTACATGTTTGTTTTCAGAGCTTATTTTCTTTCTTAATGTTGTACTTTGGACATTTTCTGGCGTTCATTTTTTTAATGAAGTTACATTAATTTTATTGGCACATCAATGTCATTTCAAACAACATCAGCCAAAACATGCATGAACCGCTCACAACATGCCAACTGCAGAAAGCACAGCCAAAGGTTTATTACAGATAAAGAGCAAGAAGATTAAAGTTGAAGAGCATATAAAGGCCAAAACATCACAAAAGATGCAAAACGTGAAAAGAATTCAAATGTTCATTCTCTTCAATGTAATGCGGAGACAGTCGAAGACATGACAGATGAGTCATATAACTTCCATAAACACAAACAGAAAACAGGACACATGGACAGACAGCGACTCCCAGCATGCACTGCGACGGTGGGGACACATGCTCCCATTTGCATTCCAATGCCATTTCCAAAGCTCATGTATGGGACTTCAGAAAGTAACATTATGCATACATGTACTGTACATCACTGTGTTAGGAAAAAAGCTCAGGTATCCCTTTTATTTGCCTCAAAAAGCTTTCGGAATGGAATACTATTATTTATTTTTGTATTATTTTGCATACTGTGTGAAGTCTTATTTAAGAAACGTGATGCATCTTCTGTGGACCAAGGCTGCCTTTATTTGACCCAAAACACATTTAAAGGTGCAGTATGTAAGTTTGACACCCAGCGGCTGAACTAGGTATTGCACTCTTGGATCAAAACAAACGCAAGCACAGGTTGCCAGATTGAGGACAGGAGCGAGATATTTAAACCATGTTCTAACTAAAAGCAAAAGCACCCGATAGAAGGAATATTTTCCATATTAAAAGGAGGTTTTTGTCCTAACCAACACCTCGAATTGATATATTAGAAACAGCTTCTATTTCTCACAGGTGAACAATAGAAAACTGACAATGATCACCTCAGGTAAACCTCATGTGCTTTATTCAGTGTTACATGCTAATAATGTGAGTTTGAATGCCATTTTACATGACATTTATTGCCATACTACTGAAAGCAGCAGCAGATAGTTCACCTCAAATCTTGACAATAAAATAAAACCGTTAGAACTAAACGCGTATAAGTGATTCAGCATGTACATTTAATAATGTTAAAGAGGCTTAATATGTATTGAACAGATTATAGACCTTACCATTTTGTGAGTGCATATTCTGTGCTTCTGAATGGCTTTATTTAAATTTCTGTCATGTTTCGCCTGGTGCAAACAGCCAAATTGCTTATCACACCGTATCTTGTCACAAAGCGTGTTGTTAGAACACGGGGTTACATTGTAACCTGCTCAACATGTTTACGCTCGTAATATTTATATTATTTGCTAGTTAATAACCTCATGTGGAACTGAATCTGTCTCATTTCGGAGTCTGCTACTGTCCATCGGAGGTCGAATTTTGGTCACGGATGCATGATTTGAGAGCCTTTATGAATGAATAAATGAAATACATGGTTTTCCACCAAGGCAACCCGGAGTGCTGAAATATAATTAGGTAAACGGGCATTGGGTGGGTTAAAATGACCAAAACAAAGACAGCGTTCTGGCACGGAAAGTGCATTTTTAAAGCACAATATCTGACTTAAGCATTGTTTTTTCATATAAACAAGAATGTTCACTTGACATGTTTCTGAAATATCTGCAAACATATTATGGTATTTTTAAGCTTTAGAAGAGTCAAAAACGTTCATAAAGCACCTTTAAAACAGTACCATCCTAAAATATTATGACAATTTAAAATTACATCTCTATGTGAATGTATTTAAAAAGCAGTTTATTCTTCTTTTAAATTTTCAGCATCATTCTGTCATGTGATTCTTCAGAAACATAATAATAAACTATAATATAATATAATATAATATAATATAATATAATATAATATAATATAATATAATATAATATAATATAATATAATATAATATAAAATAATATAAAATAATATGAAATAATATAATATAATATAATATAATAATAATATAATATAAAATAATATAATATAATATAATATAATATAATATAATATAATATAAAATAATATAAAATAAAATAATATAATATAATTTAATAATAATATAATATAATATAATATAATATAATATAATATAATATAATATAATATAAAAATATAATATAATATAATATAATATAATATAATATAATATAATATAAAATAATATAATATAATATAATATAATATAATAATAATATAATATAATATAATATAATATAATATAATATAATATAATATAATATAATATAATTTAATATAATATAAAATAATAATAATATAATATAATATAATATAATATAATATAATATAATATAATATAATATAATATAATATAATATAATATAATATAATAATACATTTAATTTTATACATTTAAATACAATACTATAAATTAGACACAATTTTACATAATAACGTGATCAAATTCACAAAAAAAATGAAAGGTTAATAAAAATGTTAATGCATCATTTATAAGTGCATAACATTAATTTAGTGTGAAATTGTCATTACCTTTAGCGGTCAGATCAGTAATTAGATGAAAAGGAAAGCCAAATCAGGTTCATTCATCACTGGTAATAATAGGTCTAACTGATCTCCCTGTATTATGGGATACCGTACCCAGCCAGCATAGTGTACTCTTTTGTATACTGCACATTTACAAAAAAATAGCAGAGCATTAAATGCATACAGAACAATTTAGTATGTACAGTATTGTAGTATTCCATTCTGAAATTGCTGGCTTATATATATATATATATATATATATAAAGTTAAGCCCAAAATTATTCATACCTCTGGCAAATTCTGACTTTAAGTTACTTTTATTCAACCAGCAAGTTTTTTTTTGACCAGAAATGACAAAGGCTTCTCCAGAAAGATAATAAGATGATGTGCAAAAGGCATCATTGTGAAAAACAAAATATTTCTCAGCCTTTATTTACCTTTATTCACCAAAACATTTAAGTCAGAATTTGCCTGGGGTATAATAATTTTGGGCTTAGCTATATACATTTTTTTTTTTGCTTGGCAACTTAGGATGTGTTCACACTTGTAACATTGTTGGTTCCCTTTGTTAATTTGGCCCAGACTAAAGAAAAGCATCTTGGTCCATAAATCTCCAGCTTCACCCAAATTCAGGTAAACTGAACTAACAATAGCACCACAGTTAATTATAAAGCGCATGGAGAGCTTTGCACACAGATAAACTGAACTATAAGAGGAATCATACCAGCGATTGTTTAAAAAGTGAACCGAGCTGCGTTTTTTTTTAGCAGTTTCAGTCTGTTTGTTTGGTGCACACACCAAGGTTTGGCAGCAATGTTTACAGTTATTCAACTGAACCAAATTAAAGGTAATTACACACTGAAATCAAAACTTTCACCTGAAAGTTTCTCAAAATAAACAACAAAAAATAAATTTGAGCTCATGTTGTGTAAATCGCATTTATACACTGCCTCCAAAACTTTCATTCATTAAAAAAAACGGATTGACCTCTGGTTTTTTTCCATTTTGTGTACAGTGATCCATCGTTATTTGCAGGAGTTACGATCTAGAAATAACCCGCAATAGGCGAAATCCACAAAGTAGTCAGCTTTATTTTTTACAATCATTATAGATGTTTTAAGGCTGTCAAACGTCATCAGGGACACTGTTTGAACTTCTGGTTAGTAAAAAAACGTTAGTGTTCCATTTGGGACGATACTAAATTCATATACAATGCTGTTGAGCGTGTAAGGGCATAAGTGCATAGTGTATTATGTGTCATTTGGGACGCAGTATATTTGTTTGGTGTGCACTGAGATACTGACGGTAGGGTTTTCACTTATTCCAATAAACCAAAGTAACAGAGCATTCCCACCAGATCATTTCAAACCAAACCTTCCAAGTGCGAACACATCCATAAAATATTCCCCCAGAAGCCCAGCAAGTCCTTCAAATAGCATCACTACCAATGAGAATCTAACACGAACCTAGTTTGAGACCAGGGTGGCGCATTCATTATTGAAGTTAATGACTTATTTTAGAGAAGGCCAGAGCCATAATTCCCGATTTCACGCTCTCTGTTAGGCAGAGAGGAGCCTGGGAGACACTTTACAAGTGCTGTGCATTTCTAAGGCACGTAAAAGGGATACCACATCTATAACAGTGGATGGTGAGTTCTCAGTGTGCTGCTGTGTCTGTCCGCTGGCCTGAGGAGGTGCGCCTCACCTCGTCACTTTCTTGGGTTCGGTGAGAGGGGTTGGCAGGGACAAGGGTTTGCTCGTGTTTGGCTCCAGCTGGTGAATGGGGGAGTTGGGAAGGGGTTCGAGGCGGTTGGGTTGGGGCTGCCCGCTCCCTGTCCCCGAAGCCTCCACATTGGCCCTAAGATTGGCCGAGCTGCTGAATCGGGTGGCTGATTTGTCGTTCTTTCGCTTTTGCTACATAGGACGACAAGAAAAGCAAGCAAAAAAAAAGAGGGAAGCTTGATGCTTCATTTTGAAAGTTCTCTTGATCTCCTATTGGTTGCTTTTTATCAAGCGCCTCCTAAAAGTCAAGCACTCAGCAGCGGAAGCATCAGTCGCTCAAAACCAGCATGAGTCAAAAGAGATGTGTCAGAAGAAGAGGCTGTTGAAAATTTCAGACTGAAAAGAAGAATGGCTTGGAAAGCAAAGAAGAACTGGATGTCTAAACAAGGGAGAGAACGCGAAGACACTGACGCTCACACACACTCACATACATACATACATATATGCACATGTAAGCAGCGACACTTGGAAGTTATAGAACACAGATGAGGGCAACAGTGAGATATCTGGTAAACAGAATGACAGCGTTCGGACTGGATCGTGTGGAACAAACATTATTTTTTATTAAGCACTGGAGAAACTGGGTGTTAAAGGGATGATTCCCTCTAAAATGAAAAACAGGCCATCATTTACTCACTCTTTTGTGCTTTCAAAACCTCAGTGACTTTGAATTATGTAGTGGTTGCTGCTTTCTGTGCACTTGCAAGCTTTCAAGCTCAAAATGGGCACAGATGGATTATTAGAGATAGATAAAAGTAGTCTTATTATTCTAAACTCTCGGATCTTCTAAACTCCTATGATAGCTTTGAATGGAAAACAAAGAAATGAAAGTTATTTACTAATAATTTCCTGAATTAGATCGAATCAAGAATGAAATATTTAGATTCACACACAAAAAAAACATCTTTATTTATTTTTTGCAACTAATATTGTATTTTATTACAATGAATAATATATACAATGGGAATGGAAAGTATTCAGACCCACTTACATTTTTCACTCTTTGTTATATTGCAGCCATTTACTAAAATAATTTAAAATCCTTTTTTACCTCATTAATGTACACACAGCACCCCATATTGACAGAAAAACACAGAATTGTTGACATATTTGCAGATTTATAAAAAAAAAACCCCTGAAATATCACACAGTCCTAAGTAGTTTGACCTTTTGCTGCGACATTCATACATTTATCTCAGGTGCTGTCCATTTCTTCTGATCATCCTTAAGACGATTCTATACCTTCATTTGAGTCCAGTTGTTTTTGATTATACTGATTGGACTTGATTAGGAAAGCCACGCACCTGTCTATATAAGACCTTACAGCTCACAATGCATGTCAGAGCAAATGAGAATCATGAGGTCAAAGGAACTGCCTGAAGAGCTCAGAGACAGAATTGTGGCAAGGCACAGATCTGGCAAAGATTACAAAAAAAAAAAAATCTGCTGCACCTAAGGTCCCTAAGAGCACAGTGGCGTCAATCCTTAAATGGAAGACGTTTGGGACGATCAAAAACCTTCCTTGAGCTCGCCGCCTGGCCAAACTGAGCTATAGAAGAGCCTTCGTGAGAGAGGTAAAGAAGAACCCAAAACTCACTGTGGCTGAGTTCCGGAGATGCAGTCGGGAAATGGGACAAAGTTGTACACTGTAAAAAAATCCTGGTAGCCTTAATTTTTTAAGCTGAATCAAATTAACTTTATGAGTCCATTGAACTTATTATGTTAAACTAAGTTAAAACAGCTTGCGTAACTTATAAAATTAAGTTAGAACATGATTAACTTAGTTACAATGACTTATGCTGTTAGAACTAATTGATCATATAATTTACAGTGTAGAAAGTCAACCATCACAGCAGCCCTCCACCAGTCAGGGGTTTGTGGCAGAGTGGCCTGACTAAAGCCTCTCCTCAGTGCAAGATGCATGAAAGCCTGCATGGAGTTTGCTAAAATGGTGAGAAATAAAATTCTCTGGTCTGATGAGACCAAGATAGAACTTTTTGGACTTAATTCTAAGTGGTATGTGTGGAGAAAACCAGGCGCTGCAACAATGAAGCATGGTTGTGGCAGCATCATGCTGTGGGGGTGGTTTTCAGCTGCAGGGACAGAAAGACTGGTTGAAATCAAGGTAAAAAGATGAATGCGGCAGAGTACAGATATATCCTGGCTGAAAACCTTCTCCAGAATGCTAAGGACCTCAGACTGGGCCGAAGGTTTACCTTCCAACAAGACAATGACCCTAAGCACACAACTAAAATAACGAAAGAGTGGGACTCCGTGACAGTTCTTTAATGGCCCAGCCAGAGTCCTGACTTAAACCCAATTGAGCATCTCTGGAGAGACCTAAAAATGGCTGTCCACCAACATTTACCATACAACCTGACAGAACTGGAGAGGATCTGCAAGGAGGAATGGAAGGATTCATCTGTAAAAAAAACTTGTTGCATCTTTCCTAAAAAGACTCATGGCTGTATTAGATCAAAAGGGTGCTTCTACTAAATACTGAGCAAAGGGTCTGAACACTTAAAGCGTACTCACACTATGTACAGCTGCCTTGAACCATGCCGAAGCACGCTTGTCCCCCCCTCCCCTCGCCCCCATATGATCTGCACTCACATTGCATCCGAGCCGGAGCACGCTTACGTCATCAATGATGCGCTGTTCAGTTTAACAGAAGAGAAGCACTCTCGCTCAGCACAGTGGAGATTTCTTTAGTTATATCATTTTAGTCATTTGATATGCAGTGACACACAGCTAAATAATTCGCCGAACAGATCCACCATTTTTGATGCTCATGAATGATCATAAAAGTCCTCATGCTGCAGGTATTAGGTTTGCTGAAGGTGCAGCTGTCCTGCAGTGAGGGGTTTGCGTCTTTAATAAACTGACAGTTTGCATTCATTGAAAAGTAAGAATTATTAATAAATCCATATGAAAAAGTCCCATAAAAGTCCCGTCTCATCTTTAGCTTTGGGCTCAAGTGCACTTTGCACTCACACTACAAGTGTACCGCGTCAAAGCCCAACTGAACCGTCCTCTGGCACACCTCTTCCAACCAACCAGGCCAGGCCAACTCTACTGCACCTGAGCCCGATTCAGAGCACTCACACTTCTCAAACGAATGGACACGGTTCAGACAGCATAGTGTGAGTGCGCCCTTAGGACCACGTGATAGTTCAGTTTTTCTTTTTAAATAAATCAGCAAAAAATATCACCAAATCTTTGTTTTTCTGTCAATTTGGGGATTTGTGTGTACATTAAATACTTTTCATACCCACTGCATCATATATATCATAGTTTTATTTAGTCTAATAAATAAATAAAAAATCTGAAATTTATTAAGAAAAAAAACAAACCCATGAGATAGTTTAGGTACATTTAAATTAAGTACAAATTTAAGTAAATAAAAAAAAATCAATAAAAATATGAAAATGACAAAAATGATTCACAATAAAAATTGGTATATTAAATTAAAAGCCATTCCTAAATATTACAAATATGATGCTAATAGAAACGTAATCTTCACTAAACACTAAATAAATTTTAGCATAGGTCATACAGCATTACTGCATGTCAAAACTATTAATTTTAGCATGGGTCATACAGTAGTATTGTAGAAGTCCCTATTATGAATCCCCATTGATTATAAATGCATGGAAGCAACCATCCAGTACAATCTAATACAGTCTGTTTTACATGCAGGCATGAAATGACATTAGGGTGAGTAATGATAGTGGAATATTCATTTTTGGGAGAACAATCCCTTTGATAAACCTCTCTTTCTCTCTGTGTGTGTCTGCTCCAGCATAAACTCCAGTCCAGCATGTCAGATGTCTTGCCTTTAACTGCACCCCAGCAGCACTGCATCATATCCAGGCGCAACAACCTGATTTTATTTCACAATTTATCTACGTTTTCTTTATGATTGTCATTTTACAAGAGCAGATCTGTTGTTTATTTACACAGCTGCGCAACAGAATTGAGAATTTACTGTGAAACCAAGCGACTGACATAGTATCTTGTTACTGTTATGGCTGATTGGGAACTCCGATTAGCAACGTACAAATGCAATTTATGAAACATTTTCAGTTTATTGCGTCATTCCTGGTTATGATACAGTGCAATAAATGACATTGAAGAAAAACTATCAAGGCCCATTCAGAAATGCACCGACCTCACATTTTCCAAAACTTAGTGAGCTGCTTACTGTGTGTCTATTTGAAGAGATGCAGAGAGAACGTATGTATTTTATTCATTTTATATGAAAGACTGGTGTTTTACATCAAAAAAGAATGTCCCATGTGAACTGACGCCATCCAAAGTAAAATAATCAGATCACTAAGTTTTGGAAAAGCAGTTAAATCTCACTTAAACTAACCAACTAGCAGCGCGACACACAAGAACATACAGTAGAAGAGCTTAAGGGGAACTCTTACCTTGACAAGAGGGTTAATGACACCAACATTGGGGTTTGCGTTGAATATTTTGTTGAAGCTGGTCTCTCGGTTTACAAGCTCCAGCTGGTAAAACTTTTTGTCATCCTGTAAGGAGAAGTAGTTGTTTTTATATTCTTGGAGTATCATTTGTCTTCAGAACATATCATGAAGAGCACTTCACAAAAGTAGCTTCCAGTGTGTGTTTTGCAAGTTTAATTCAAATGTAACTCTAAGCTTTGATGTAAGACTCTGGTGAAGTTAAAATTGCATCATTATATGTAAAGTTGGCAAAGGAGGCAAAAATCTTACCCCTCTTGTGAAATTTAAATTATTTTTCTAATATTTCTCAAGCGATGTTTAACAGAGCAAGGACATTTAGTTTGGCTGGAATAACATTTTTTTTTTTGGTTTTTAAAAGAATTTTTAAAGGTCAATATTATTATTAGCACTCTTAAGAATGGTACAAACACCTGTTGTCCAATAACTTGCTTAATTAACTTAACTAATCTGAATACTAATATCCTGCAAAATAACTAGTAAAATATTAAACACATTATGGCAAAGACAAAACAAATTATTTATTAGAAATTGATTATTAAAACTATTATGTTTAAAAATTAATAATTAAAAAAAGATTCTCTTCATTAAACAAAGGAAGGAAATATTTTTTAAAGGTAAACAAATTTCACATAAGGTCTAATAATTTTGCCTTCAACAATATATATATATATATATATATATATATATATATATATATATATATATATATATATATATATATATATATATATACACAGTATATACAGCTGAAGCCAGAACTATTAGCCCCCTTTTTTCTTTTTTTAAATATTTCTCAAACGATGTTTAACAGAGCAAGGAAATTTTCACAGTATGTCTGATAATATTTTTTCTTCTGGAGAAAGTCTTATTTGTTTTATTTCGGTTAGGATAGAAGCAGTTTTTAATTTTTTAAAAAACATTTTAAGGTAATATACAATAACTTGCCTAATTACCCTAATCTGCCTAGTTAACATAATTAACCTAGTTAAACCTTTAAATGTCACTTTAAGCTGTATAGAAGTGTCTTGAATGGTCCTATATAAGTTTTTGCGTTCCCTTGCAATGATGTTTTGCGTTCCCTCACAAAACTGTTTTTCCACAAACATTTCCTGTTCACTTCATACATGTCAACCCTCCCATTTTTGGCGGAATTCTCCTGTATTTTACCATTCTCTATCATCCTATCATTAAGTATTTTCCCCTATTTCTCGTGTATTTTTAATCTTAAAAGCACGCTGAAATTAATATAAAAATGTCTGCATTCCCTTTCTTTCCATTCAAGCTGTGCGTCGATTACCGCCCTTCATATGGACACGCTACGTATGATAAACTGATCCTAGATCAGCTTCTGTACACGCCATTTAAAAAGGAGCTAAAGTGCCGGACACTTTGGGATTCGGGTGTGTGTTTAAATAGACAAATACACTGATATGTAAACATATCCGTCCTGTGTGTTTTATTTTAAACACAACTAATTTTCTCTTAAATGAGGGAACGCAAAACATTTGCGAGATTAAAATATTATATTTAACTTAAAATATATATTTTCCTTTCACTGCTTTTTTTTCTCCCACTCAGTTTTTTTTTCTTTCACCCATTTTTTTCCCACCACCACGTTCCTTCCAGGTCTCCGTAGAAAGGAGTTATTAAAACTATTCTGTTTAGAAATGTGTTGAAAAAAAATCTTCTCTTTGTTAAACAGAAATTGGGGAAAAAAAAACAGGGGAGCTAATAATTCAGGGGGCTAATAATTCTGACTTCAACTGTATATATATATATATATATATATATATATATATATATATATATATATATATATATATATATATATAGTGTCTGTATTTTAAATCTCTATATATATTCAGTTTATAATAAAAGGCAATGTCATTAAAATCTTGACATGATCAAACAAATTTTCCCTTTATCCATTATAACATTTTAACTTATTAAAGCACATTAACAAATATTAGTAAATAATTAATATGAATATTCTGTTAAATATAATCAAATGAATGAAAACAATACAAAAACAATAATAAACTGTTCTGTTTAGCCATTTATCAAACATCTACAACATAAAACAGAGCAACGTATCACCTAAATTCTGTAAATACTCAAGTAAATACTGTAAAAGTCCAGCATGCAGTGCAGTTTCAATCTGAAATATTGAAACATGGATGCTAAATGTCCAGCACTGGTGTTGTTGTTATCAGTAAATGTGGTGTTGTTTAACTGCAGGTTTAAGAGCTTTTATAGACTCTACCTACGGCTCACAGCAGAGAAATCCCACAACAGACCTGAGACATGGCGAATGAGCATGTGTTCTTACCACCAGCTTCTTGACTAAAGCCTCTCTCTCGGCCACCATGTCCTTCAGTTCGGCTATTGTCTGCAGATCTTCAGGTCTGCTCTCTCTGTTGCGGAACTTATCTTCTGTTCCCTCCAACCTAAAATGTACAAACACCATGACCATTTCAATACAGTCGTTTATGCTTAACTACAGCTACAAAGTTTTTGCTACTGTTTTGAAGGAAAAAAGGAGTCTCTTGCAAGCAAACTGAGGTTTGGAGAAATGATTTCTACATTACATTTGGAGTGAAATATGTAATGTTTGAAAAAAAAAAAAACTGACAAAATCTGGCATCTGTTATCTTGATGAAATCCCTACAGACTAATGCATCATTTGTATGTAATGTTTTATTCTTTTTCATCATACTCTACAGTTTAAACAGGTCTTGTAAGGGATGGCTTGTTATGTGGGTGAATTTTTATTTCTTTCTTTTCGTTGCTTTCCTTCTTTTACATTTGTAATATGTGGACAAAATAAGTCATTTTTTAACATTTTTCCTGAATCTAGATATTAAATTGTTCTTTACACTAAAAAAGTGGGCATGTTAGTACCTTTCAAAAACGTACCACTACAATGTTTTCCCAGAATCATGGGGTATTAGTAAAAAGACACATATGGAGGGGAAACAGTGCGTCCTACAGGTGGTTTGTCAAGCCCACTCACCTGCATGGAGCACACTAAGAATTGCACAACATTTCCAGAAACATTGAGTATTGATATGAAAGTGTCTGGTGCATATGGAGAGGAGGGAATGCGTCCTACAGGTGGTTTATCGAGCTCAAAACCTGTGTTTTCCCAGAAATAAGGAATGTTTATAAGTGTCTGGTGTAAATATATATAGCAAATAAATATATATAGAGTGCTTTTAAATTTTATCATAAGCATTTAGCAATCAGTCTGAGATGAGGGATGAGGTTAATGTACAGAGGTTTATAAATGAACTCAATTCATTCCAGAAGTGCATAATAATAATAATAATAATAATAATAATAATAATAATAATAATAATAATAATAATAATAATAATAATAATAATAATAATAATCAAAACCATGCAACTATAAAATGTGGCTTTGTTTCCTTGTTAAAAATGTAAAAATGCTTATAGAAATACATACATTTATGGTATTGAATGGTATATACAACGGGTAAAATAACTATTGAACACATCCCCATTTGTTTCAGAAAATATATTTTCTTAATGTGCTGTTGATTTGAGTTTTTCACCAGATGTCAGTGACAATTCAAGCAATCCACACATACAAAGAAAACTAAACTAAACTAATTTAGAAATTAAGAGATGTGCGATTAATTTAAATGACCTAGGGAAAAAGTATTGAACACATAAAGAAAGGGAGGTGTCAAAAGGCATGGAAAGCCCAGACAGCAGCTAAAATCTCTCAGTGGTTATTCAGCAATCCCCTACTCTTTATCATTGTAAATGAATATTAGCTGCTTCAGTCCAACATCTATTAGGATGATGAGGACGAAACCAGGGTGAATTTCAGCAAGACAATGATCCAAAACACAGCCAAAACTCTCAACTGCTTTCAGAAAAAGAAAATAAAGCTACTAGAATGGACCAGTCAAAAACCTGACCTGAACCCAATAAAAAATAAGAACTGAAGATCAGAGTTCATTGTTTCCACAGATTGAAGACATTTGAATATATATGTTCCTGCCAATCAGACAAGCAAAGACGTTTCTTTCTATACAATGTTACGTTATAGAATGACTGAGATACTTAACTAATAATTGAACAAAATGCTAATTAAAACAACTGAAAGCAAGTGAAATCACAAGCAGAGGGTTATTTGTCAGAACTTTTGTAGAGTTATCTATGTAGAGCACTTGAAATCTTCATGATTAGGACGCTCAGCAACTCAAGATGGTTCAGAACTGAGCCATCAGCCCTCTGTTTACAATCAGTCTGTCATCTGTTTGGGTTGTGACTCATTACTGAGAGAGAAAGTTGCCTATTCTGACACTTCAGCTCAGTCAGAAAGCAAAGCTGATGGGCTCCGCACACAGAATTAATTAGGCTCATTGATCAGATCAATGTGATGATATTGGCATCTACCTTTCATTTTCTCTTCCTCTCATTAGATCAGTGTGATAACTAAATTCATCAGCACCTTTGAATGTGTGTCGCTCCATCTTTCTTTCATCTACTGTTTTTTTTTTTTGATGATCGCTATCATGGTGGAAATATTGATCCTCAGTTTCTGCATCTTTGAAGGGTTTTTTGAAAATATGTGATGAATGTTTAATGAGCATCAAGACGCTTTCCCAGAGGTATACGGTGTTAAGATTGATGGCTGTTTTCAGACAAAATCCTTCCCTAATGACTTCACAACTGTTCATACTAATGAATCTGTGTCTGTTTCATGAATAGTTTTAAACTGTAGGTATAGGACAATGTTGCCATTTTGACAACTAGGGGCATGTTTATATATTCAAACATCACATTAACCTGACTGAGAAGCTCTGCCCTCTTACATTCACACTCTCCTACTCCTTGAACAAAATTAATCCATTTATGCACTGTGTATCCATTCATCTACCAGATTATCCATCCATCCATTCAACCATCCTCAACTGTGCATTCATCCATCCACCAGCTGTTATTCTGCTTATTTATCCATCCATCCATCCATCCATCCATCCACCAGATATGCATTCATCCATCCACCAGCTGTTAATCTGCTTATTTATCCATCCATCCATCCATCCATCCACCAGATATGCATTCATTCAACTCCCAGCTGTTTAGCATACATCTATTCAACCATCCATCAACTGTGCATTCATCCATCCACCAGCCGTTTATCTGTTTATTCATCCATCCATCCATCCATCCATCACCTCTTTTAATCAATTCATACATCCATCTATTTTGTACTTCCATCCATCCATCCTTCCACCCATCTATTCATCCATCCGCCCATCCATCCATCCATCCATCCAACTACTTTGTTCTTCCATCCATCCAACTACTTTGTTCTTTCATCCATCCATCCGTCCATCATTCATCCATCCAGCCAACTACTTTGTTCTTTCATCCATCCATCCATCCATCAGCTGTGCATTCGTCCAACTACTTTGTTTTTCCATCCATCCATCCATCCATCCATCCATCCATCCATCCGTCCATCCATCCATCCATCAGCTTTGTTCTTCCATCCATGCATCCATCCATCCATCCATCCATCCATCCACTTTGTTCTTCCATCCATGCATCCATCCATCCATCCATCCATCCAACTACTTTGTTCTTACATGCATCCATCCATCCATCCATCATTCACCCAACTACTTCTTCCATCGATCCATCCATCCATCCATCCATCCAACTACTTTGTTCTTCCATCCATCCAACTACTTTGTTCTTTCATCCATCCATCCATCCATCCATCCATCCATCCAACTACTTTGTTCTTCCATCTATCCAACTACTTTGTTTTTTCATCCATCCATCTGCCATCCACCATTCATCCATCCATCTAACTACTTTGTTCATCCAGCCATCCATCCATCCATCCATCCAACTACTTTGTTCTTTTATCCATACAACTACTTTGTTCTTTTATCCATCCATCCATCCATCATTCACCCAACCAGCCAACTACTTTGTTTTTCCATCCATCCATCCATCCATCCATCCATCCATCCATCCAACTACTTCGTTCTTCCATCCATCCAACTACTTTGTTCTCCCATCCATCCAACTACTTTGTTCTTTCATCCATCCATCTGCCATTCATCATTCATCCATCCAACTAACTACTTTGTTCATCCATCAATCCATTCATCCATCCATCCATCCATCCAACTACTTTGGTCATCCATCCATCCAAACATACATAAATACAATGTATACATCCTTTCACCCTCTTTGATTATCTATCTGTTTCTATTTGTTTCTATTTTTTCATCTTTCTGTCTGTCTGCATGTCTACTATACCTATTACAGTTTTTCTCATTTGGTTTGGCTCATTTCTTGAAACAGGAATTACATTCTCAACACTGTAAGATTGTTTTGTAAAACAGCCTTACAGTTCAGCACAACACTATAGCTGTGTATAGCTCCCAAAACTGTTCACTCGTGTGTCAAAACTAAATTTCCTTCTCATTTAAACAGTCAGTGCCCCCAAAATCCTTTGTCCCTTTGGCATTGCGTAAGCACTACAAGCCAAAATATTTAGTTGTTTTGTCACTATCGCAAAGGACCATTGAAATATCCCTCATGTCCACCTTTCAGTCTTAGCCTAGTTTTTGAAAATGGTTACTCTACTGTTTTTTGTCTTTTGACAGAATGCAATTTTGTATAAAACTAAATAAAACTAATTTATAAGATTTATAAAATTTATAAAAAGGATTTTAGTTTAAGAGTAGACTCCAAGGTTTGACATCACACATTGCACTCATACTGCCAAGGAAATTGTACATGCACATAAAGTAATTTCTATTCATCAGAATAAAACTAAATATACTATAATATACACAAACAAAAACAGTAAAAATTATATGCAGCCTGAGTGCTTGATTGGTCATCTGAGATGTGTTAAATTCCTCCTTTGTTAGTCAAGTTCTAGTTTCAGCTGACTGTCAATTGCTGTAATAAAAGTATCAAATGTTCCATGGATTCATATATGGTATTCATGGTATTATGTTCTTGACTAATTTTGACAATTGAACAGACTATTGTGCATGTGATGACAATGAAATGATGCTGACATATTTTGGAGCGAACAACCATTGAACTGAGAATCAACAATCAGTTTAGATCAACTAGATTCACTTGGAAACTGTGCTAAATGTCGACTACCTGCACTTAATCATTTGCAAAAATGTACTTAGACATTTGCAATTTAATGAAATTCATGAGAAAATCAAGTCTGTTGTGAACAGTTGCCAAGCGGTTTGGAGGTTTGTCCATGTTGTTTTGAGAATGTAATTCCTGTTTCAAGAAATGAGCCAAACCAATAGAGAAAAACTGTAATTGGCTCCATCTATCCATCTATCCAACTACTTTTTTCCATCCATCCATCCATCCAACCAACTACTTTTTTCCATCCATCCAACTACTTTTTTCCATCCATCCATCCATCCATCCATCCATCTACATTTTTCCATCCATCATCCATCCATCCAACTACTTTTTTCCATCCATCGTCCATCCATCCATCCATCCATCCATCTACATTTTTCCATCCATCATCCATCAAACTACTTTTTCCATCCATCATCCATCCATCCAACAATTTTTTCCATCCATCGTCCATCCATCCATCTATCCATCCATCTACATTTTTCCATCCATCATCCATCCATCCATCCATCCATCTACATTTTTCTATCCATCATCCATCCATCCAACTACTTTTTCCATACATCATCCATCCATCCAACTACTTTTTTCCATCCATCGTCCATCCATCCATCCATACATAAATAAATACAATGTATACATCCTTTCACCCTCTTTGATTGTTCATCTGTTTCTATATGTTTATATTTTTTGTGTCTGTCCGTCTGTCTTTCTGTATGTCTATTATTATCAGGAAAACAGTTAAAAAATTTAAGCATTACTGCTATCGGATAAAAAAGTTCACTTTAGATAAAAGCTAAAACTACACTATACTCTACAAACTCTGACCCCTTTAAACAGGCTGATAACAGCGGTTCACTGAATGTCTCCATCTATGTAAATAAACACAGCTCCCATCAAGCCTATTTATACATTTAAAACGACAGCAGCGAAACCCAGTAGATGTAGCCTGCAGAGTGCACTCGAGCGGTTACAGTAGCGCAGCCCATGCACCGCACATGAGGATCACCGCACACATGAAATATTCATGAGGCTTAAATAGACTGAAATTTAAAACTGGCTAGAGGACTCAGTTTGGGGGAAACTCGGCTGTCATAATAATTAATTGAGCAGAGGACAGGACTGTCATTTCAATAGGTTTGAGTTATGTTTAATTAGCAGGCTGTGTATCTCTGCTCTTCAGGGACACCTGGAGATGTTCGCTCACGGAGGGATACAAGGTCTGACTGCTTCACACGAGACCTCATTCTGTTCAAGCACAGGCTGACTGCTACCTCATTTAAAGGTGCTCTATGTTTTTGACTCTTCTAAATTATAAAAACTCCGTAATATGTTTGCAGATTTTAAGAAACAAGCTAAATGAACATCTTCATCTGAAAAACAATGCTAAACTATAAACAAATAAACAATGCTATTCTCCTTCAAAAATGTGTTCAGCGTCAAAATGGCTGTCTTTGTTTTGGTCTCTATAACCAGCCCACTGCCAGAGAACCCAATTATATTTCAGCACTTCAGGTGGAAAACGCACTGTTTTTCGGTCATGAAGGCTGCTTCAATGTATACGAATGCGAAATAATCCAAAATAAGAGATATAAATAGTTATAAGAATACACATTATGTGGTTTTAATTAGCAAATAACATAAATCTTAAAAATGTAAACATCAGCTGAGGTCATCGCATGTACTGAAGGCTCAATAGTCAGGCATGTTCGCTCATGTTGGTGTTGTCAATCTGGCAACCTGTGTTTGCATGGAGGGAGGGGACGGGTGAAAAAGAATTAAATTTATTAATAAAATATTGAAAAAAAAAAAATTGAATTTGAACTGCAATACCTAGTTCAACCACTGGGTGTCACTTTTTCATACTGAACCTTTAAAAAAATAGTCATTCATTCAATTTCTTTTCGGCTTAGTCCCTTTATTCGTCAGGGGTCGCCACAGCGGAATGAACCACCAACTTATCCAGCATATGTTTTACGTAGCGGATGGCCTTCCAACTGCAACCCATCACTGGGAAACTCTCATACACTCTCATTCACACACTTACACTTTGGACAATTTAGCTTACTCGTTTCACCTATAGCGCATGTCTTTGGATTTGTGGGGGAAACCAGAACACCCGGAGGAAACGCATGCGAACACGGGGAGAACATGCAAACTCCACACAGAAATGCCAACTGACCCAGCCGAGCCTCGAACCAGTGAAGTTCTTGCTGTGAGGTGATTGTGCTACCCACTGCGCCACTGTGACGCTCTAAGCAAATAATATAAATAATAAAAATGTTAACATTAGCTGAGGTCGTTGCATGTAGTGTAGGCACACTCGCTCATGCCAGTGTTGTCAATCTGACAGCCTGCATTTGCATGGAGTCGTGGGAGGAGGGGTGATAAAGTGTTTTGAATTTGAACTGCAATACCTAGTTCAACCACTGGGTGTCAATCTCACATACTGCACTTTTAAAGGAATAGTTCACTGTAATATAAATTACTGACATTAAAAAAACCTTTATGGGTAATTTTCTTTTGTGAAACACAGCAGGAGATCTGTTCCATATAATGCTGACGAATAGAGCTGTCAAAAATACACCATGAAAATAGCACGAAAGTAGTCCAGGTGACTAACGCATCATATTTCCAAGTCTTCAGAAGTCATAAATCTATAAATATCTATGAAGCTATAAATATACAGCAACCAGTGTATAAATGAACAAAAGACTTTTTGTCAAGCAAGTCTGTAAAAAAATCCATTGAAAAAGAAGATTTCAGTCATATGATCTCATGAGCTGTGTTTTCCTACATGTTTATTAAAGGGATAGTTCACAGAAAAAATCTGCAGCTATTTAGTCACCCTTCACTTGTTTCAAATCATTTTAAAGAGTGTCGAAAACCTACAACCACAGACATCTATAGTAGGAAAATCAAATTCTATGGAAGTCAATGGCTTACGGGTTTCCAACATTCTTTAAAATATCTTCTTTTGTGTTCAACTGAACAAAGAAAAACTGGTTTGGAACAAGTCAAGGGTGCATAAAAGATGACAGAATTTTCACTTTAGTGTGATCTCTCCCTTTAAGTACCAAAAGAATCAATAATTGAACTTGAGAATCTGATCAATCTAAAGCAGGGGTGTCAAACTCAGTTTGTTGAAGGGCCGCAGCCCTGCACAGTTTAGTTCAATCCTGCTTTAACACACTTACCTTTAGGCAGAAATGTATAGTAACGAAGTAGAAGTACTTCACTACTGTAGTTAAGTACTAAACGGCTGTATCTGTACTTTAGTGGAGTATTGTTTTTTCTCCTACTTCCACTTTTACTTCAGTACATATTTTTGAGGAGTTTAATACTTTAACTCTGATAGATTTTTTTATGTGCTGCATCGTTACTCGTTACAATTATAAAAATGTTACGAATCATTCCAAACCCATATTATCACTGCTAGAGCAGCAGATGGCTCTGTCACATGTTTGAATATGCTGGCTCGTCATCATTCAGACGATCAAAGAAGACAGCGCTGCCTGCCTGCATTGAAAGCACTTTAGTTTGTTTTGGAAAACCCAGAAATTCCACCTTCAGCTCATTCACTTTCAACTGTTCGTGGTGATGAGGAAAAAGACCACCCGTGGCACTATTTAGAGTCCGTGTTTGCATTTGTCGGAGTGAAAGTTCATATAATGAAGTGCATACTCTGCCTCCCAAAAGACTGCGAAATAATGGCCTTCAAAACTTCACCGTCAAATTTGAAGAAGCATATCAAGTTAAAAATAATATAATATACAAAACACAGCAGTTTGAGCTATCCGTAAGCGCTAGATAAGTTAACTAATGTAAGCTACCCGCGGTTCATAACATGCTGCGATGTTCACTTGACGTTAACTAGCTGGCTATCATAAAGGCTGTGTCATGCTGAATGGTGTTTTTGACCCATCATATATATATATATATATATATATATATATCTATATATATATATATATATATATAATAAATCGTAAACCATGGTTCTTCTCGTTCTGCTTAATGATGTACCCCAAAAAAGATATTTAAAATAAACAAAACAATATGTGACTGCTTTCTTTAACAACTACATAACACAATACTTGTACTTTTACTTTCAGTATTTTAGTAGTAAATTTTAGAATAAACTACTTGCAATACTTAATAAAAAAAATGTTAAATACTTTATTACTTCCACAAGTATGGTGCTTAAAGAGGACTTCAACTCATACTCAAGTCATTTTTTTGATAGAGCACTTGTACTTTTACTTAAGTCTGGGTTTCTAGTACTTTTTACTTCTCTACCTGTAGGTTTTTAAACAAGCCTGAAGAACTCAATTAGTTTGATCAGGTGTGTTTAATTAGGGTTGGAACTAAACTGTGCAGAGCTGCGGTGCTCCAGGGACTGAGTTTGACACCTGTGATCCAAGGGAATAAAAGAATGTAAATGATAAAGAATCAAATGTTTCTGAGACAGAATAAAAACATTCAAAATTATTAATCTAATCCATAATATTATGTTTGTTGTCATTTTTGGATAGTTTCTATCTGCATTTAGTTCAAAAGAGCTGCATGTATGTATTCCTTTTGCATATCAGTAAGAATAGAAAATCATATAAATCTAGAACCGTGAATAAATAACAGAATTTTCATTTGTAGATGAACAAATCTTTTAACAGCATTCCTTCATCTAACCTAGACACAAACTACTAATTTCATCAATTATTAAATAAAACATTTTAATTGAGTGAGATAATTGTAATGTCTTAAACACTTCTCCATCTTTTCTTTGTATTTTGTGGGTCGTAAGACCTTACCACGTCATGACACACGCTTTCAGAATTGAAATGATTCATTGTTAGTTTGCGTTGTGAATACTGAGAGGAGTCAGAGAGTCATATGTACTATTTTTACCGCAGGATATTCAATAGCTGGATTTGTTGGTGCTCCCGTTCAAGTAAACCTAAATTAGGTCACCTCCGACAGCAATATCTACAGTCAAAGAGAGCTCAACCCTACTAACTTTCTATATTTATACATCAGCACATACTCCTACAAACACCTTCTGTTCATATACGCCAGTCTTCATCAAAGCATACCATTCAAACTGTATATCCAATATATATCCAATATATATATATCCAATATATATATATATATATATATATATATATATATATATATATATATATATATATATATATATATATATACACATGTTACATCCTATATATATATATATATATATATATATATATATATATATATATATATATATATATATATATATATATATATATATATATATATATATATATATATATATACATATATACATATATATATATATATAGGATGTAACATGCAAAGCAGAAATGAGGGTAAACAAAAGAGAACTGGGACATCGGCATGATAAGAAATATCAAGTGAATAAATGTCCCAAATAACATTTATTCACCCTCAAAAATACCTATTCAATGGTAATGCAACAATTTATTTGAACAAACTTACTCAATTTTTTCACTAACCTGCCACTAACCTAAAAGCTGCATTGTTGGAAAAAAATCTGTATCTGTAGAAAGCTTTTCATTTGTTTAAAATCTTCTAATATCAAATAATTTTTACATTTTATATGTTTTTTTTTTAACCCCCCACAAAATACTGCAAGTTTCTGTCATTATTTAATTGTAATACAACACCATATGTAGAAAAAACCCCATCTGGGTTGTATTTGTTTGTCCTACTATTGATTTCAATTACTTGAAACAAGTGAAGAGTGAGTAAATAATGGCAGAATGTTCATTTTTGTGTGAACAATCCCTTGAATAAATATGTAGGAAAACACAACTCATGAGATCATATGACTGAAATCTTGCTTTTTTTACAGACTTGCTTGACAAAAAGTCTTTTGTTCATGACTCATCTATACACCGGTTGCTGTATATTTATAGCTTCATAGATATTTATAGATTTATGACTTCTGAAGACTTGGAAATATGATGCGTTAGTCACTTGGACTACTTTCGTGCTATTTTCATGGTGTATTTTTGACAGCTCTATTCATCAGCATTATGTGGAACGGATCTCCCGCTGCATTTCACAAAAGAAAATTACCCATAAAGGTTTTTTAATGTCAGTAATTTATATTACAGTGAACTATTCCTTTAAAAGTGCAGTATGTGAGATTGACACCCAGTGGTTGAACTAGGTATTGCAGTTCAAATTCAAAACACTTTTTCACCCGTCCCCTCCTTCAACGACTCCATGCAAATGCAGGTTGCCAGATTGACAACACCAGCATGAGCGAGAGTGCCTGACTGTTGTGCCTACATTACATGTGACGACTTCAGCTACGGTTTACATTTTTTATATTTTTTATATTATTTGCTAAAAAAAACACTCTTATGGTGGTTTTAGACTTGTGAAAAAGGTTAATGTAAATTATGGGAGATGTAAAAGGCATTTGCCAAATAATCTCTGATTTAGGCAACATTACACCCATGTGACCAATCAGATGTCTCAATTATGCTTGACTTGATTACAGTTGATTGCTAAGTTACCAATACTACAGTCAGTTGCTCAAACAATTTAATGGAAATGCACTTGATTCGCATTTGGGATTTTTAATTTTTTTGTGAACTTTGAAAAAGATGAATTTAAGATTACAATGGACTCAGAGTCAGACTCAACTTTATTATCCCTTTTAGAGAAACTAAAATTGCAGCAAGGTGCCATAAAAATGGCCAGGTTCCATGTACACATTACCTAGTTTTTACCATAAAATATACAATAAATAAATTAGAAACATTTCCCTCCCTAATGTACTCTATTAATAATAACCTAATGGTCACCATAATAAAAGAATTCCAAATTATGTTCATCCTGCACATAGACGTCCTAATATGACGTCCTGATGGCAACAATTAAAAAACAGAATACAATGGGTGA
The DNA here is from genome assembly GCF_903798145.1 of Danio aesculapii. NCBI lineage: Eukaryota > Metazoa > Chordata > Actinopteri > Cypriniformes > Danionidae > Danio > Danio aesculapii. The sequence goes on along the minus strand of NC_079454.1, from coordinate 42,465,926 downwards.
TCCGGCGTGAATAAGACAACCTGGGCTCTCTTCAAGACATCATTTTGGTAAATTACCATTGGCCCAGTTTGGTGAAAACTGATAATCTTGCCTGCCACCTTTACAAGGCTACCCAACCTGTTCTTGTTTCACAGACTCAGATTACCATACCAAGCTACAAAGCAGAAAGATAAAACAGATTAAATAAATTGTTAATAAGACAGTGTCATCATAGAGGTACACACCTTAAACCATCGAAGTTTCTTTTGTTTTTACCAGGAAACCCGACTATTGTTGGCAGGCCACATATGAAGGTTTAAAACAAATACTTTTATAGCAATTCTACACTCAATTTAACCCAATTTGGGGTAAAATATGGACAAAACCATGGTTGTGGGTTAATTTTAAAAATTATATTTATTTGGCCAAGTTTAACCCAACACTGTTTTTCCCCTTCATCTTTTAACATATAAGAAGTCAACATAATATACAAAAAATATACTCAAGAACTTTTTTATTAGTCTAAAAACAGCTTATGTTGAAGGCAATCAGCAAAAATGACTGTTCATTCAGCCACTTTACTATGCAATAGTAAATACTAAACACCACCTCACCA